>NW_027180370.1:0-295538 GCF_040956055.1 Brachionichthys hirsutus | reverse complement strand
TTATGACAGCATTTTAAAATGTATGGAGCAACAATAAGGGAGGGGGCTAATGAAGATGGAAGATCAGTATTTTCCGAATATCTATTCAACGTAATGACAGATGCTTTGGACATACCTCAGGCATCCATGGGGGCAGCAAACATGCCCCCCCCCCCCCCCCCCCCCCCCCCGCTTCTCCTGTTGCTCCGAGCCTGCCTCTTAACCTTCGATTGTTCAGCTAACAATGCAGGCCGGGTCCTTCCCAAAATATTTGCACATGATTGACATCTCAGGCACACATGACCAGTCACAAGACTGTCGCTGACCCCAGCCAATCAGCATCCTTTCGATGACGATGGATTTGGTCAGGTTACACGCTTCTGATCACAATGAACAAGGTGACTTTCTAACCTCAATCGCTTTTTCATTAAGCACCTTTGACTCTCTTTTTTAACAAATAGGGCTTGATCTTGAACTAAAAACAGGAGATTGCTTGAACCAGCTCTTTCTCTCATTGGTGTTGAAATGCCTGCAATTGAGACATTATCTAAATGAACAATTTATGCATGCGAGCAAACAAACTAGATTCAGGACAATGAAAGGGGTTGTGGTTCCTCTTTTTTGTCACATTTCTTCTATCACTGGAGAAGATCCAAATCCATGAACTGCAAATTAGCAATGTTTCTATGGGTATGCTTCGTTGGCATGAAATCCAGATAAAGTCACACTTCTCATCACAACTCCTGAAACAACGTATTTTCTCGTCAGTTTTGTCAAGCCGGTTTATTATATGTTCTCTGTGGGCAAGAAACTCTCAGAGTAGGCCGATAATCAAAGAAGGGCTCTCCACACAGAGATCGAGTTAATATTTATGTAGACGCGGACAACCATGCATCTCCGATTTCTGAGCTCATGTTGCGATGTGAGCTGGCTCAGAGCAAGGATTGTAAAGGACGACTTCTGAAAAGGGCTATAATTGCATTAACATTGGGAAACACTTTGCTTTTTTTTCTATGACATTGTTGAGTTTCCACCTGCAGCTGATGCTGCAATAAATAAAATATTAGCCTTTTTTTTAACAATAAAGTAATATACATTTTTTATGAACACCCACATCTACCGGTAATCTAGTCTATCACATCGATTCTGCATTTAGGAGCTTTCTACCAGTCCAGCCCATAAATGTATTCCAGATATCACTTTGAAGTTTTATTCTAAGATCGCATATTTGATATGCTATTACCTGAAGGAATATGTATCATCATCAATGACCATTTGTTTTAGAACTATCTGAAAGTTGTAACCGATTGCAGACTGACACACACTATTTAGCATATTCTATCCTGAAATGATTCTACTTTTTTCATTAAATAAGGTTTTTGATTAATGTATTTAATTTCTCTGCTGACAACTGGTCAATCATTTGAGTGTTTTTTTCCCCATACCTCATATTTTGTGTTCAACACAGCACCAGTGGAGTGTTGAGTGCATTTGATCCAAAATCAATGATGGATTTAGAAGTAAGTCTGTCCTTGTCTCCGTTTTTGTTTTTCATTAAAAAGACCTGAGAAAGGAATCCCAAGCAATCAACTCCAGTCTGAAAGTAAATGTGTTCACTGTGAGCTGGCACACCAAGTAAAATATTATCAAATCAAGGTCCAGAGAGTGATCTCATCATTCTGCTCAAATTTCAGTTATTCAATCACTCAGTTTGTTGAAAAATGCTGCCATAGTTTGTCCCCCCGTAGAAAGGGCCCAGGACTTATAATTGACCCAGCAGACAGGAAGCAATTAAAAAGAAGTCAAACACATGAGGGGCTTTGGATTCAAATTAGAAAAAGTCGGGTCCAGTGTGGCGGGCGCATTCGGTCCTGTCAAATAAGTTGAGTGTTAAAAGACCACAGTGTGTAAACAAATCATTGAAAGCAAACTGCGTAGGAGTGTAAACACTGACGACTCGTAACACTCTTCAAACTGTGGTCTGTAATCAAATCTTTTCAGAAATACACTTTCTATACAAAAGCACAAACGCTCGCTCTGAGGTTTGATGTGCATGACACAGGTTGGTTCAAATAAGCACAAAGGGAGCAACAAATAGGGGGAAGAATCTCTATTCAAATGTTTTGTGTGGAAACTTATTCAAGTGGAAACAGATGTGCTTCACTTGTGACCTATAAAAAAATGATTTATGGTCACCAGTAATATGGTTCAGCAGAGGCCAACAGTTCCAATTTGCTTCACTTGTGCTCTGTGTTGTCTAAATGTAGATGGATTTTTTTTACACAAAATATATAGCATTTTCACTATAAACACAGTGAATGATGCACATTTCGTTTGTATTTTAATAGAAAAACTGTAAATGACACCGCAACAACATATATTTTTAAATGCTCACTGAAAAAACTCCGCAGACTTCAAAGGGCTGATGAAGAGGAGTAGGTCACCCGAGAGGAAGACAGTCCCGTCAACATCTGCCTTTACCTGGATAGACAATAATAGAAATCAGCTTTATTAGTGAAGTGTGCAGAGGATAATCTGTCTGTGTTAATGCTCTCTAGTATGGGAGTAAAACACTTTCATTTGTTCTCTCTAATGAAGATGAATACTATACTGCAAAGACAGGAAAATAAGTGACCTACTCAGTCCCTTTAGAGGTCAATAATCTTTTAGAATAATTGCCTCAAATTATAATTGAAGCAAACTCTTACTTAAGCATTCATCACTGTCGACAGGCATTCCTTCCTTCCATTTTGCATTCCGATTAATTCCACTAATTTAAAAGTAACTGCTTTGTGCCGGTATAAAGGAACACAATTATAAGTTTTAAATACATATAGCTTATTTCCATAACACATTACTGTTCTAAATACTGAGGGTGCTCAACAAGGCATACAAATATCCAATTTTATGCTGGCCATTGCATAAGATGCTTAAACATCTTAACAAGTCAATAACAATCTTTGAAGTGGTTTCAAATTGTCAAAAATTCCACGTATGACTAAACAACTTATTCTTGAGAGCTGATTATTCTTTAAAAAATTGCGCTTCACTTCGCTGGATACACAGGAAAACGTGCAAGGTTAGGTTAGTGTGTAAAACAAAAGGACATGATTTTACACGCATCCACTGACGGGTCTAGAATTGCGCTCATCCGAATCATTTGACACAACTGTTTATTAAGTCCTAATTAGTCCGAATGAAATCCTTCCAAGCCAATCAAACAGTTTGCTTGATTAGTGGTGTGTTCTTCCTGGCACACTGAAGAACAGACAAATCCAATAGAAAAGAAAAGAAAAGAAAAGAAAAAGAAGGGCAACTCCAATTTCTGAGGACAATGAACTAAATTGTTCTGTCCCAATTTCTCAAGAGATACTTTGCAATCATGGCTAATTATTGTTGCATGGTAAAGTGGGGGAAAGGAACAATAGTCGTTGTTCCACACTTTTCCAAAACTGCAAAATAAATAGATATTTTAAAGAGTTGCATAAAGTTCCACTATGCATTCCTGATACAGTTCAAGTTTAACACCATATAAGTTTATGTTCATTTGGATAGATGTATCCACTTGTAATGTCCACATAGTTTCGCTCAGGAGTTTGACAGGCTCTCTTTAACTGGTGCAGACCACATACCAGCGATTGTGTTTTATAATTCTTTAGATAGAAATATGTACAAATTCTGATCGTTCAAGCAAAATATTCAAGTATTAATTGCAAAAATGTATTTATGGAGTCAAAGACAAAAAGTTGTATAACCCCCATAAAAGATTTTGAATATATTATTATCATTAATGTAATTAAATATAATTTAGTATTTTAGTTGAAGGTTTTGGATGTTATCAAAATTGTCATTCCCTGTGTATACAATATAAAATACAAATTAATAGTGCTATATTTAACAGTGCTTTAAAACGTATGGCAGATTGTGGGCCTATTAAGCCAAAAGAGGCATAAATAGTTAAAACGTAAAATCATCTGGCTTTTGTGAACGAAACTCTCACTCACTCATCTTGCAGGATATACATAACCTCTGCCATTAACACAAATAAAGCTCTGGCCTTGACATGAAGAAAGGTATTAAAGGCAATTAAAAACACTACAGATGTGGGCATGTTGAGAGCTGTGGTAATATGAGAGGCGAGGTACTTCAGTTCCCCACACTCAGTCGAGTGAGCTAGTGACTATGCTCTATCATAAAATTGTTAAATGAGCAACATCATGATTGTATCATCTTTATTGAGTGTAGTCTTTGCCATTCATTCTTCCATGAATGGGGTTGGGGGGGCTGAAGCCTATCCCGACTGACATTGGACAATTTAGAGTCACCAAGTCACCGATATTCCAGTTTTTGTTGGTGGGAGTAAACAGCAAAACCCAGAGAGAGTCCACACTGCAATCAGCTCAACACAGAAAAGTCCCAGGTGGACAATGGTGAAGCTTCCAAGAAAAAAAAAATCCAAAGGAAATGTCTGAGGAACTGCAGGCCTCTGTCATGTCCAAATGTTTGAGATTCCACTATTCCACACTGGGCCGGGCAAAAACAGCATCCATGTTGAGTGGCGGGGCAACTGCCAACTGCTAACCAGAAGAACATTAAAACTGAATCTGAACGTTGCGCATCTTCATTAAGGCTCAGAAGTTTTGGTTGTGGACTGATGAGTCTAAACCTGAAGCATTTCAAAGACATGTATCCAATTACATATCATGTAAACCAACCGCAGCATTCAACAACAAGAGTATTATAGCTACATACAAGTGGGATGCTTTGGTGCGTCAGAGGCAGGATGCCTTGCCATAATTGCCATAAGAACTCTAAACTATGCCAGAAAATCTTATTTGTATTTTCCCATACTTTACTTGAGCATGTTTTATGGGCCTAAAAATAGTTTGGGTTTTAGGCCCATCAAACAAATTGGACCCTCTGTTGCTATGTGTTTTAGTAATTCTTCTAAGAGTTAAAGGTAAATGTCTTTGTGCTTGTACAGTTTCTAACCTATTATGATTTGACCTCCTTGATGCATCGTGTTGTCTCTGGAGAGGCTGTGTTCTAAGTCTGTGTGGGTGTTTTCTCTTTCTTCTGAGAACTAAAGATCAAATAGCCCTTACATAAATACCACGCAGCTTTGACTGCATTTAACTATTTTATTTTTTTTCCTCAAAGCTACCTACCTAAAATGTATCTGTATTCGTCTCCATCAAATGGGGGAAATTAGTCCGAGAATGAGCACTCAATAAATACCTCAATGAATGAAGCAGAATAAATAGGAGTCAGAAAAATAAATGCAATAAATGTTTCACAAGCCAAAGGAAAGGGAAAAATGTCCAATAAGTCCAATCCTTTTTGCAGATGATCTTTCCATGTTTAACCTAACGCTGGGATGTTTGATTAAATGTGTTAATCATTTCCCATCTGCACTGGGCCCCTGCCTCTGCCTTTTGATTAAATTCTGACTAGACTTGCATTGTTCATTATGTGTACTTGTCAAATAATTGACTGCTAGAAGGCAAAAAAAATGAATGTACGCCTTTCAATCTTGTTGAGGAAGTGCTTTAATATTGTGTCATTCTCTTTGCATGGCATGTCCAGGAGATGAGTGTGAGAGATAAGGAAAGATTCCTCTTCCGCACCATCTCAAGGGAAAGTGACCAGTAACTCAGTCTGCCTGGCTTTCAACAATCGATATCACCCTAAAGTTCATGTTCAGGGTCAAACACGACCTTCTGTCTTAATAATTTATTTGCTTCAAGCAGGTTGAAATTCTGTTCACAGCATGATCTCTGTTGTCATCGAAAATGGTCGAGGTTAATTTCAATCTTTAATATCGCTATCATGAATATCTTTTAAGCACGCTGTGAGGTGGGTGCAACAGAAGAGATTTGAGGTTTGCTGTTCGTATAATTGATTTTCATTAATCCAAAATCCGTTATTGCATGCATCTCTTAACGTCTGTGCACACACTCTGGATATGCTGTTAACATGCTGCATTCAATCCCTTGTAGATCATTTCAAAATGCTGGAATAAACGGACAAATGTGGGAAAGGCATACATTTTGTCTACTTTACTTTAACGGCTTTACAACAGAAATTAATCTAAAACTCAGAATGCTGTCTGCCCTCAATGATTATGAAACTTAAACTTGCCTCAATAATGACATCTGACTGAAATGAGAGTGCCATGCTGTGTTATTCATGGAGATATGGCTGTGCAACTCCAATGTCTTTGACACTATCTTTGTTTCTGGTTCATACAATAACACAGACCTGTTTTCGCAGTTCTTTATAAAGGAGCACAACACCTTGTATGCATGTGCTGCAGAGTGGCAGGCAATCTTTCCCTCATCAAGGTTAAACACTCAACACTGTTAGAATTTGTACCACAAGCTCAGTGAAAGTGAATGTGGAATAAAAGGCAGTATGGAAGGTTAGGGCTGTGGAAGACTTTTCTTGAAGGTCTCAACTCAACTTATATTTCTTCAGCATCTTCATATAAAGAGTGTTAAATAGTGAAACCAAAAAACAACAGACAGTCCTAAACAGGACAAATTGCAAAAAAAAAACCCTGAGGAATATATATTAAAAAAAGTCTTATAAACACCACTTTAAAAAAGTGTGAAAAGAGATAAGAACTTGCAAGTTAAAGCGCTACAACTAATCCAAATAAAATATCAGATTTAAAACATAGCTCTTTGATTTCTCCTTTGAAAAAATGGAGAGAGCTTGCCTTTCTAACATCAAGTGATGGTGAGTTACACAGTTTAGGTCCAACACAGTTATTTCCCAAATCACCACATCTGTGTGAATAATACATTTGCAAAACGCCTCCTTCCAGCTGTCTCGGTCAAATCGTCTCAGCATGGAAGTAAGAAGAATTTGCTTGCATGGATCCAGAGAAAACTGTCAAATGATGGACTTTTCATAGTATGGGTGCCTATTGTCACCGCAGCATTCATTGTTAAATCAACAAAAGAGGCTGAATTTAATTAAACCACTACTTGTGAATTTCATCTCAATTGCTATGGCAACATCCTAACATCCCTTGCCAGGCTGCAGGTTTGTACTACTTTACATCTCTGTTCTTCACAAACTGCAATTAAGATTACAGAGGAGGCAGTTTAATTTGGAAACGAGTGCATTTTTGATGGTGTTATGTTATTGGGAAAAAAAATTATGATTGCACAGATGCTATTTATTTCTGCATTGAAGGATAATGGTACATATTTCATTTCAGACTCTTACTTCTCAAGAATGAGTGAAGAAACATGCACACACGTGTGTGTGTGTGTGTGTGTGCGTGCGTGCACATGGGAGGATTTCCCCAAATTACCAGTGAACCTACAGGTCACTTTGTTTTTCATGGTAAACATAAGCCGTTGTAATTGAGTTCAGGAGTTTTCCCACCATCGCTCCAAGGTGGCAAAGGCTCAGCCTCCGCTGCATTCTTGTGTGTATTACCATTAAGAGAATACCCTGGTGACAATGGTCATGTGGTCAATGAGAAGACTGTGATGGAAGCGACGCAGACTTGGGCAAAGAGTGAGTATTTCGGAACGGGCTCATTAAGTCACAGCTGTTGTGTTCGGAACAATGAGGCTGGAACTCTTCTCAGACCTCTCTAGCACCCAAACATGAAAACCCAAACAGAGGATGTGCTGCAGAGTGGGGAGAGTGAGCGGAGGTGTAACAGCAAGCGATTGAATCTTAATTTTGTCTCTTAGTATTGTTTCATAAGGACTCCAGTTTGGAGTTTATTACATAGACAGTAAATTAAAACGGTTTTAATCCAATCAGTCATTTTTGGGTGACGATTGTGGATTGATGAAAATAGTATTGGCTGATGATTAAAATATAGTTTATTTACGTCAAGAGTAAACAGAAATGTAAGTAACTAACTCTCTGCCAGTCCATTCCGACTGTACAAAGCTGCACTATGACTTACTGCTGCTGCTCCTAGAACATACTTATTTACACTGTGGAAGATTGTTCTCTTTTATGCTTACATCTTACATTCCATTTATATTTACTGGTATATTAAAAACAATATGCACTTTCGATACTCTGTCCTACGTCATTGTGTGTGGAGCTGCTGCAACGGTGAATTTTCTCTATCTCTAAGGGATCCATAATGTTGATCTCATCTTTTCTTAAAGAATTTAAACTGCACTGAGTTAAATTACTTCAGCTCTGCTAGCTCTTTACTCACTCATGGCTTATTTGAGTCAGAGACAGATGGATTGAGCTGTTTTTATTTGTCTTTCTTTGTACTCTGCATTTCTTTTGTCTATATGTGCACTTATTTTTTTTCTGAAAGCTTAAAGATGTGGAGAAGACAGACGCAACTGAGTTGTACCTCTGGGGACTGTACCCAGGACAAGCATGACAAGAGTAACAGTAGAATAGAGAATTTATATTGTGTATTTCCTCTTAAGCCAATTGGAAACATTGCCTAACCTTACCTTTGAACTCACAAGCCGACCACCCCCATGCCGACACAGCAAGAGGAAGTGAAACAAAAATGAAGCTGGTGACCTCTGCATGGTTTGGGTTTTAAATTTTAAATACCCTTCCTCTCATCACAAAGCAGTCACCTGCTGCTGCAGCCTCTGTGCTGCAATGCCAACACCACAGTACTAGATTGGATTAGAGAGACAACTCCCTTTGAGATGGAGCCCAAGCTCACCACCAGTCCCATTTCTCATGTAAATGTCAGAACAGTTCATGGTGCCTGACATAATAGGACTGATTCCACACAGCAAGTTCTCTTTGTCCACGAAAAAATAATAAAAATAAAGATCAGTCGGTGAGCATCTTTTTTTTATTCACTTTTGTAAAACTGAGAGGTTCTTTGGAAATCACCAGAGGAGTGAGTCTCTTACTCGTGTCATAGCATGTTACTCTTCTAGAGGTTTTCTTGGAGCACTGAACTTGAGATTTGCCCTCCGTTTCCCTTTCCATTTCCATCCTGGAGTCAGCGGTGTTTGCTTTGGAGCTGACACTTGACGTTTTTGGGATAAAGGAAACTGGCCCACCGGCAGGCATGAAATCTTAGCCCTTGGTGACAAAGTTCTTATGAATCAACATTATACAATCGCACACACATGCTAAAAACGTTGGCAAGTGGAAGTATCAAATGTAATCCTCTTGTGGGAAGCATTTTCAGCAGTATGTCTCCAGTACATGACTGTGAACAACATCATGGAGGGATAAATGTTGCTAAATAAGTATGAACAGTAAACAGACAATGGCCACAGGAAGACACAAATAGGCTCACGAGGAAAATGATCGGATAATCCAAACCTCGTGACTTCAGAAGACACAAGACAAAAAACAGTCTCAAGTTGACTTGAATGAATGAAACTCATAATATCAAAAAAAAACCAAACATTGGTGTAACACTGGACCTCACCCTCTGTTTTGACACGCATATCAAAAACATCACCAAAACGGCCTTTTACCACCTGAAGAACATCTCCAGACTGCGGCCCTCTATTTCACACCCGGTTGCAGAGACTCTGATTCATCCAGACTGGTCTACTGTCATGCCCTTCTCTTTGGAGTGTCCACCTCTGGCTTAAAAAGGTTACAGTATGTCCAAAATTCTGCTGCAAGAGTTCCCTGCCACACACGGTCCCGGGAGCAACTGCGCTGGCTCCCAGTAAAATAGTACAACAACATCAAAGTTATTCTGCTTGTCTTTAAGTGTCTGCATGGCTTGGCCCCATCATACTTATCTAATCTTCTCAACCCCTACACACCGACACTGCGTTCGTCTGGTGGCCATCAACTCTCCACTCCCCCCTCCAGGCCTGGGTGACAGGGCCTTCAGTGCGGCTGGCACTAACCGCTGGGATGTTCTCCCTCAGAGTCTACGCCAATGCTCATCTGTCGCTTAATTTAAAAAGCATTTGAAAACACATATTTATAGTTTAGCCTTTCACTGTACTTTGTAATATGTTTACAATTTATTATCTTTATAAAAAATAGTTTTTGGGATTTGTGCGCCTCCTGTTATTTTTTCTCCAGTTGAAGGCTGTGTTAGATCATGAGTGGACATCTTCACGTGACCTTCCTTGAATTTTCCAAAATAAGGTCCACCTGGCTCAAATCACAAGTCTCCAGAGCAGTTTGTCCTGGGAAAATGTAATTCAGTCAGAAGTTTTCAAGTGACTATCACAACAAAGACTGGGCTCCATATGCCCCGAGTACTTTGTTGAAAAAGCAAACCAATGTTTGTGTTTATCTTTTCAAATTAGCAGGAAGTCATACTTTAAAAGAAATGCAGATCTCATGAGCATTTTAATCATTGCAAATACTCTCCAACACATATATGAATGCTTCATCGCATGTCTGGAATGAAGCACATCTAAATCTTCAGAAACTTGTAGTATGTTTAAATTGAGGAGCAATAAGATAAATCTCCTGAGAGGTGGTACTCAGCTGCTTGGTGGTGACTATCACTTCAGTGTAGTAGTGTGTTCGGGTGAAGCTGGTATTGGACCGTCTCAATTTTGGTCCTTGGTGTCGAATAAGCATACGCCATCCGCTTGACCCCTCAAAACACACACACACACACAGCTGTCGCTCTCCTCTGGGATACTGTGAAGGCCAACTCTGCAGCCACTGAAATGAGCTGCTAATCCGTGTACAGGCTCCTAAGTATATACTGCAATGCAGAGAGCCATCACTCCATCAGTCACTGTGTGCGTGCCATTGGTTATGTGTATGTATAAGAAATATGCCATTCCATTTGAGTGCCAGCTGCATAAAACAGCATCTGTACATGAGTAGATGAAAATGATTTCTAGGAACATGACAAATTGCCAAGATTCCACTTCTACAAAGTGAGTGTCTCGGTGTCCTCCTCCCTCCCTTTCATTGCAGGGATGTCATTACTGGTCTTTATGAAAGTGAAATGAATAAGAGCATAAGAGGGTAGATGGCAGGTCATGGCCACAGGGCTTCCGCGGAGTGAGGACACATACACTCATCACCTGGTAATGATGGAGGACCTCAGCAGGACATCTTTATACATCTGCATTCACAAGTTTTTGCTTTAATCACGCAGGTGAACTGGGAGGTGGGAGGCAAGAGTAATGTTCTACCCAAGTGATGTTCATAAATAGCCATTAATTATACATTTGTCCGAATCAAAACAAATGCAAGCCAGATCAGCATGCCATCACTTTCATATATATCCTTATCTGTTTGAATGGGTTAATGTTGGCATGAAGACATGCCTGATCAAATCGATGTATTGGACAGGCAAACCTGCTCCCCATCAAGACATCCTTTTGTTGTAAATACATGTTCATTCAGCATGATGCAGAATTCCTTTTCCTTCATGCCTGCAAACCCCTTGCAAGCCCAAAATGTGCATGCAGGCCTGCCAAAGCTCTTGTTTTACAGAGGATTTGGGAACAAAATCAAGATATGAAACAATAATTTTGACTAGACTGGCTAGATTGAAAGCCAGACTTTATCTTTATCTGATGATTAAAATATAAAAACTGTAAGCTGTAATTGACCATGTGCAAACACAAATATAAACAACTTAATATATACCGTTTTCCCTCCACTAAGGTGGAAAGATTATAAAAAAAACCTGCAAGGACTGTCACCATTTTGAATTCTACAGATGCAGGCATAACAAGGGCAATTTTTCACAGCTATGTGTCTGTGACACATTGTCCACTTATCCGTCAGCAAGACTCAAAACGAAAGCATTTGCTATGAGTTTTCATCTTGTGCCTCGTGACGTCTAGCCCGTCATATCTTGCACGACTCTTCAGACTGCAATAGATTGTGAGTATTACAGGGAAACCAATTTTGTCCATAAAAGGACAAGAAATAAAATAATAATAATAATTCTTCATTTTTGAGGACACAATTTGACATCAAAATAAGAAATCAGCATTCATCAAAATTTTCTTTCCAACCAAATCCAAGACAACCTAATTGTAGATTGATACTGGTCCAGTACACTTGGGTAAGACAATTGTGTATGTAATCAGCAATTGCCCTAATGGCTGTGCTGACATACACTGTGGTGTAAGGTTCGAGTGTGTGTGTTGAGGGGCTGCCGTGACGAGTGAGGGGAAGGTCTGGGGAGGACAGGGCTCTGCTGAAAGCTCCATTGGAGTGTCTGAGTGATGGCTTGTCAACGAAAAACTCCTGTTTCAGACGAAGTCAAGCCTCAGGTTGCTCCAGTGGGCCCTTCTCTCTCCACATGGTGTTTCTCAGTTCCCACCCGTCCGGAATTTTGACATTTTTTTTCCACAGTCCCCTACATCTGCAGCACAGAGCTTGCTCATTTGATCCATATTTACCATATTTTTTTAATGTATATAAATAAAAGGGCTTCCTAGCCACCGACAAATTAATCAGTTGTAACATGTGTCCCATTGATTTGTTCATATGAAGGCTGGTAATAAAGAAAGTATCTTTATTATAAATGATCTATCTCTCTATCTCCCCCTCCCTCTCTCTCTCCCTCCCTCCCTCCCTCACCGGTCCAGAGACTCCAGACAGTGGCCGTCCACCATGAGCCTTAGGTTCTGTCCAAGGTTTCTGCCTGTTAAAGGGAAGTTTTTTCTTGCCTCCGTTGCCAAAGTGCTTGCTCAAATTGGGTTCTGTCTTTCCCTGCAGGTTTTTCCCTGCTAATCCTGTAAAGTGCCTTGAGATGACTTTCTGTTGTGATCTGGCGATAAATAAAATTTAATTGAAAGTTTGGGAGGCCAGAAGCTTCAAATTATTTCCAAAAAGACATTGCCTGAGAATTGAGAATATCAAACAACAAAAAGAAAATCCTACTGTAGGTAGGTAGAAAAGTAAGGATATAAGTGAGGCTATTTCCATTGCTTTATGCTGATTGTATCTTCATATTGAATTTAGCTTGCCGAGCAGAAGCCCATCCAAATGTGCAGTGTGCTGTTGCAACAGCTGGGAAGAGTGGATAGTGAACCGAGCTAATGTGCTTTTCTAGTGGCTAACTCAGGCACTGTGGAAGTGTTTTGCTTGATAACATTATTATTCTTTCAATGTTACACGAAATAAGTCTACACAGTTTAGGGAAGCCATTCCACGAGGACCCTTCCATAGAGCTGGTTTCAGCCAGGCGGAAGCTGACTGAGTTGTTGAAGACAAAATGATGCAATTTCCCACCTCTTCAACAAAGATTACATCTGTTGCTGATTCGATTGCACATGCGTGTGGGTGGGTGAGTTTATTATTCGCCTGAACCAGCTGAATGTGTGCTGACACGACTTCGAAGATACAGAATCTAACTCGGGAAATCACCAGCGACACTAGCAGGAGGAGCATTAGCTTAGTGAACCACCGACCCCTGATAGCCTACAGCAAGAGAGGCGTGATATAGTGGTTCATATGATCATTTGTTATATCACACACATTAAGACAGCAACAACACAGCATGTTTCACCACAGACACAGGAGAGGATGTATCACAGAGTAAACTAGTAAGAAGTGGAAACAGGTACAGGAGAATGAAAACAATACAAATCAAATACAAATTTGGGAAAGAAAAAGATTGTATATGAGAAGTGAAGGCTGAGACAATTAAAGGGAAAGAAACTGGAGGAGCTCGCCAAAGCAAAACATTCCAGCATGAAAGACCCTAACCACCATATCTCCTCCCTGATAAAGCTCCAGAAGCTTATCAGCCAATGGGTAATTTCAATTAAAAGGGGTTTTGCAAGACAAGTGGTTAAATACCTCGGAGGGAACCTGTCACCACGGGAGAGGTGGCAGGCTGCCTCCAGGAGACAGGAGGGAGAGCGGAGAGGGAAAAGAACAGTGCTGCAGGAACGGCTGGGCCTAGACCCCGGTAGCAAGCACATGATGAGCGTTATTGCATTAGGTCCTCGCCAATCACGCAATAAAGTCTCTGTCAGATGAGACAAAAGTCTGGCCACACCACTGCAGCACGGCAAAAAGCTGGAAGAATGGAAACGGTTGGATTAACAATGAGGGAGCCTTGAAGGGAGACAGTGAGAGGCCTTTTGCCAAAGAGAGATAGGACGATTCAGGGGCTTAGTGTTGTCAAATGTTTTATTCAGCCATGACCGCAAGTGCTGCCAAACAGATTACCCTGTTTACCACAGGTTCTCATTTAACCCTTATGTTATGTTAAGGGTCAATTTGACCCGTTTCAGTTTTCGTGTTGACCAAAGTACTGGTTATCCTTTATTTTTCGTCACACAATTTTGTGACTTTTCCTCATCTTGGGTCATGAACTTGTGTGTAAAATCTGGACACCTTGATGTGTAGTATAATGTCTGTGCAGAGTTTGTATACGAATATGATGTTGGGGTCATTTTGACCCGGACACTTTAATGAGGGTAAGAAACTGTTCAGATCCAAAATAAACATTGATGTCTTTTATGTCCTTTATTTAGATTGCCCAATTATTTGTATTTTGACTCCCTCTGAATAGCTATTTTGACACAGAGACCCAGGTGTGAGTAGAGGAGGAACTTTTTCTCCCTTGTCCTTGTCACTGTTCTCATGTCATCTCTTTGACAAACACACCAAAAATGATCTCCAGAAGGTTTACAGTTGATGCTACTTTGGCTTTAGTGATGCAGAGGAAGAGATTTCAGAGACCGGGGACAATGTTATTGATGATCCAGATTGTCAATTTTCCTCCAATGAGGAGGATTCAGAGGACGAGTCTGCCATTGCCTCTCCATCAGATGAAAACCAAGGAATGCAGCAATAATCATCCACAGAGGGGACATGGGCATCTAAAGATGGTAATATAAAATGGTCAACAGCACCACACCAAAGCCGAGGTGGACTGTCATCTTCCAATGTCATCAAAAGGACTCCCGGTCCTACAAGATTTGCTGTCACACGAGTCGATGATATTCGATCAGCATTTCAGCTCTTCATATCCCCACCAATAGAGAAGATTATACTGGACATGACCAATTTGGAGGGAAGGCGTGTATTTCAAGAGAAATGGAAGCCACTGGATCAGACTGACTTGCATGCTTACATCGGAATTCTGGTATTAGCTGGAGTCTACAGGTCAAAGGGAGAAGCAACTGCAAGTCTGTGGAATCAAGAGAATGGAAGGCCAATCCTTCGAGCAACAATGTCTCTGGAGACATTTCACATGATATCTCGTGTGATCCGATTTGACAACCGCGACACCAGAGCTGTTGAACATTGAAAATCTGAGGAAATGGAGCAAGTCGAATGAAAAAAAAAAGTGTTCATGAAGAGGAAAAAACTTCAAATAGTTCTTAAATATAGTGTTGGAATTAAAAATGTATTGTATGTCTCTTTTCTAAATGTTCATATAATCTAAAATGAAGATGTTATTGGTTTAACGCGTTTTTTTTTTACTGTTTTGAGTGGATTTACACAGTGCGGGTCAAAATGACCCTAACATAAACAACGTAATTATTTTTCAACATAATACAAGGGTTAAGAGATAAATCTTTAAATGTTGGATTTGGCAGGGGGGAGGTGGAGAGAGGGTAGCATATATGTCACACTAAGTAGGAGGGTGGTTGGTGGGGAGGGCACTTAATACAACTAACTAACAAAGGAACTGGGAGGGAGAAATACAACTTCTCATTAATCTCAAAGTTGTCTGAATTAATGACAGCTGTAAGCAGACTATGATCAATATGCCTCACTGCATCTCTGTCCCAGCGTGAACCGAGGATCTTGCAATCCTCTAGAAGCAGGTTGAATGGCTGCAGTCGACTTCGTGAGAGAGAGGGGGGGTGGAAAGGTTGGTGGTGGGGTTGAAGATTGGACTGTGTTTTTTCCTCTCATTCACATTTTCCACGCCGACGCCGCCACATTTTGGCTGTGATAGCGTCAACTTGTTGGGAAAAGGCTATGCCAAGCGTTTCAAACCATTTCCAATTAATGCTGCTACACTTGGAGGCAAAGTAAGTAAATGTCTACCAAGAGAGCTTTTTTTTATTTCCCAAGATGAAATGTATACAAGTCTTGCTTCTCGGTCAGAATTTTGAAAACTACTAAATCCTATATGACCCACTTTTTTTCCTAATGAGAGGTCATCACACAGTGGGTGTTAATGTCATGAGAAAATGCTGCCATTTCTGTTTGGCAATTTTTTTTTACTGCTTTATTGACCGTAAGGGACAAACCAGGTATTCCTGACAAGTGGCAGGTGTATGAGTTAAGGACCAAAAAGGACAAACTACTGTAGGGCAACTTTTAATAGAACCAATGGGACCTGTGTGTGTGTGTGTATGCATCTGGAAATGCGATATCCCAGCCTGCGCGCACACACACTGTACATTATAATAGAGAAGCCGATTGTCTGATGATAACGATGCGATGGTCAATGATTGACAGATGTATTGTAATGTTGACCAGCCCTTGGTCTAACTGGGCATTACATTTCAGAATATTTAAGTTTCAACTGTCATTTCTCCAGTTACACATGGAATTGGGAGCATAATCTATATATGTGCAAAATAACAACATACTCTGGAAATCCCATCGCCCCACCTGGTCGTCTTGTGCAAACAATACCTTCTCAAGGTATCCCAGCTGGATTCCGAGGGTCAAAATGAAAGCCATATGTCCAGCAAAGCAGAGAAGCGAGCTCAGAAGAACATGATGATGTTAGCTGAGTCTTGGGCAACACAATGTTTTCTTTTCAGGGAGGCTACACTTGTCAGACTGGGACTTAGTATTCAAAACCGGAGGTGTATATCTAAGGAGTTTCAAGTGGCTCACATGTGCAATTCTCAGAATTAACATAGGTCCTGACATGGACAAGAGGGAAGTTGTCATAGAGGATCATGCATATTCAAGCTGTGACCTAGTTTGAGCCACCAATGCCGGACAGTGGGGTGCACGCGAAAATCTCTCTCACTTCAAATGTATTGCAGCAGTGGGGTAGTATGAATCAGTTAGGGAGGGGTTTAATTTTAATTACTCAATCAACTGTTGAGCGACCGTCTGGTTAGCAAAAAATAGGTTTTCCATTTCCTGGAAACATATTAGTCAGACAACGTTGAACAGCGGAGCAACAAGCTGAAAATGAACCGTGCAATTGCACAAGACGTGGTGTCTCTCCACCTGGTCCACCATGAGATATAAGTCTCACAGACAAAGTGTGAACACCCTTCCTCTGAATCATGGAGCAACATACTGAAGTACACAAATGAAAAGTGTTTCATTCTTCCCAGACCATAAGTTAATAAAAAATCCACTCTGTTGGCACCAGACTGTCTGACACAAACTCAAATTGATTCATAATTGAGTTTGTATAGATTTTTATCCAGCTTCTGCTGGTTACATTAGGGCTTGACTAGTCTCATTTTGCAGTGGAGCATACAGCAAACGCAGGGAATGCTCCGGCCTCACAGTGTGTTGCAGTAGCTTGCTGAGAAAAAGAACAGGCTTTGAAGGACAATTTTGCTTCCTCATACTAATCAATGTGCAGAGAGTGAAGGATAAATCTACAGTCCCCTTTATCCACCAATGAAAGCCTCATTATGCTTGAATTTTATTATTGCATTGCAATGTTAAATGTAGTACAAAGACTGATTTTCACATCAAGTACCAAACATCCTTTATTGGAAATGAATAATAGAAAGATATTGTGCATCATATTTTAGAAATTCAAATTTACTGTTTTAATTACAAGCAAATTTAAACATTAACATAGTCACCAGACTGCTGCATAAATCACGAGACTGCTGTTAATCTATATACATTTTACGTGTAAATAAATCATTAAAATATCCGTCCTCCATCCATTTTCTTCTTGATGAGACGACCTCAATCATCTCATCTACAATCGCTTTTTCCACCTTGCGGTTCACGAGCCTCTCCCAGAAGATGACAGGCGAGAGGCGGGTGAGAGGTGGGCGTCGCCAGTGCATCGTGGGCCACGCATAGACAGACACACGCACACTCACACCTATGGACAATTTGAAGTGATCAATTCAACTAAATTTCATGGTTTTGGAGGTGGGAGGAAACCAGAGAACCCCGAGAAAGCCCATGCAGACACTGCAATAAAATACCTTCTTGCTGTGTGGCAACAATGCTATTTAAATATTAAGTCAAACAAAATTATTTCAATCAATAGTCATCAACATACCTTTCTATTCGGGAATTAAATATACCGGTATAAATTGCTATTAAATTGAAAGGGATTAAAACATCAATGTGTTCATTGGTACTTGAATTCAGCTCACCAGTGGATTAATACTGATTTGACATCTCATTAATATTTGATTTTCTATTATTTTTAAAGTTCTTTCTTAGGAAACAGTTGTGCCACCAAAGGTATGTTGGGAACTTTGGACTTGCCTTTGATGACCCCTCACTTGGCGCGAGTGCCATGTCATTAAGAAGCAAGACACATCCTTTATCGGACACTGCTGTCCATTCAGTCCTCAGTTGGGCCTGTCATGTAGGTCTCTATCCAGCCCTGAGCCGTGGTCAATCATGAACCAGACAGCAACATCCCTTTGAGATAAAGAAGAAAAAAACCACACACACAAAGTTTGGGATTTATGGCCGTTCTGCAACAGACCTCAACATCTCTGCAGGGACCATATAAAACACTGTGGAAAACAGTGTGTGAGCAGTAACACACATTTGTCTTTTATGGCTCAATGCGCTGATAACGATGTTTGATTTCCCATTTACTTTCAATGAAAGGTGAGACAAAGCAAGGCTGGACTTCCATGTGTTGACCTACTGCAATAAATGTCTGTGTCTGTAATAAATAACATGTTTCTATTAATTCCAAAAGGATTACACAACCTGAAAAAGTAGTTAAGTCATACCGCAGCCCCAAGGTGCTCATTAAGTCCATCCAGCAGACAATATCGTTACATAAAAACAGATGTGGCAAATTGTGTCTGCAATGCCGTTGTTTTTCTTCTGCGGAAGGACCCCAGGCAGTTCCAAGCAGCTCTTGGGTTGTAAAAGGAAAGTCAGGTACCATCACTTACCCGTCTTTTGTGCAATATGTCTTTGAATGACCGCTTGCATATTGAAATAAGGGCATATGTGGTGTACATTGACACTGCTTCATTAAAATACTGAAATATTCCTATTCCATTTGGTGGAATCCCCAGTGCCATATTTATTGGTTTTCTGTGGCGATGTGGTGGAACATTAATAAAGCACACCAATATCATTCAGCTTGTCGGATAATTAGGCAGCCCATCCTTGAGAAGACGCTATATGGCACATAAATTCTATTAATAAGCTTTCTATTGGCTTAAAATCTCCAGGCCCAGAGTCTAAAACTTGTCATGAGACAAGCAGAACATTATAGCACCTTAGTTCTTTGGGGATAAGAATGAATGGATTTTTTCCCCTCAATTAAAGTCAAAATTTCACATTTCATAACTCAAATATATTTTAATTATGACGAAACACAGATTCTTTGCTCAATATTATTTTATATTTAAAATGATAAGCTTGGTTTTATTCAGTTCTCCATATAATCTAATACAGACTATTCAGTGGCATATACATATGCCAATCTTTTTAAGGCATACTACATTTTAATTTGTTTATTTTTTCCCAACATTTGAAGAATATCCAAGGATAAATCTTATCACTATTTTATTTATTTTTACATGACCTTACATTACGTTATTTATAATATTTAAGCTTGAAACTATGATGGCATATACATATGCCACTGAGCATATTACAACAACACTAATTTCAATTTTTTTTACATTCATTGCTATTATTGTATTGTTTACATTCATAAAATATGTGTTATACATATTAGTTTGAATTAGACTCTTAAAGTGTGCAAGGATTCATTCTGAGTGACCAATTTGCCTGCATTGTTGCAGAACACATTCTTCAAACATGCAGATGCTGATACAAAAATCACAGTGTTGAATGGATCTTATTAAACACAGCAGCGCAAAGTTTATGGTAAATAATGCATGTCTACCATCACTTTTCAAGGGAAAAGCCCAATCATAATTTGTGACAATAATAAATGTAAATATGGTCTCACTGGAACTGGTGTAACATTATCCCACCAACATATCTCAAATGAATGAAAGTCTTTTGATTTACTACATACTACATTTTAATTTGTTTATTTTTTCCCAACATTTGAAGAATATCCAAGGATAAATCTTATCACTATTTTATTTATTTTTTACATGACCTTACATTACGTTATTTATAATATTTAAGCTTGAAACTATGATGAATATTTATTTATACGAAAATTAACTTGATAAGTAGCCCTTTAGCTCAGATGCAAGATGATTTTACAAAGCTCTGCCTGCCATCCCTAAAGAGAGACACTGTCTAGATGATGTGGCTCACAATTCAGAGGACAGATCAAAGGTTAACCCTTAAGCACACCTCACTGCTGTGGTTATAATTACCTCTCTGATAGAGAAGTAGAAAATAGTAGGATGTGGGACGGCACTGGGCCTGCAGTCGAGTGGAAGAGCAGCAACAGAATAATGGCTGAGTCTAGCCAGGAGAGATAACGATTGATGACATGTCTCAAAAGGTTACCAGTAAATGTTTAATGGTTTGTATTTTTGTGATGGATTGATTATATTTGTGATTGTTTTCCACTAAGCTTTCCAAACTGGATTAACTGGAATCCACCTGAATCGAATAAGAGTAGAAATAATACTGGATCTGGAAAGTTGAAGATGCCACCTTGAAACTGTTAAATTCATATTTTATAGACTAAAATTGTAATCAATTATTGGAGAAACCATTAAATAAAAACACTTTGAATCACAATCAGTGACAATTACATGATTGCATTCTAACATTCCTTCCCATTCACTTGAATAGGAACCTGTGTTCAGAAATCTCCAGGTCCTGAAGGTAGAAATACTGAGAACCCAGAAAGGAAAATCATCATTCAGCATAACATTGTTTGTTGAAATACTTTTGTGTGATTGGCTGATGACAGCTTCAAGCAAGAGCGAGATTGTCCTCTCACCATGTCCATCAACTAACACATTGAAGCCTTCCGTTCTCCTGGTGTGAGAGTTTCTGGCTGATCAAACCTTCTGATCTGTCTGCTGGATTCAATGGCTCTGGGTGAGAAAGATGTACCTTACATCAAAAACATGTAAAAAGAGATTCTCTGAGAAACCATGTGAGTAAAATGCTAAACAGAGTGCTCTCCAAGCATCTCTAGAATGCAAAGAAGTTTACAGTGAAAGGGTTGCCTCCACCTGAGCACCTTTTCCAGACAGCCTAGTCATGTCTGACTGCCAAATAGTTTACTATCAGCAATGGAGAAGTGGCAGAGGAGCCACTTAAACACCGACTGAGCCAAGGAACTGATTTCCTGTGAGAAGAATGTCTGGCCATCTTCCCGTGTCATGCAGTGGTGCTGACAGACTGATAAAGGTTTTGCCAGCTGGATTCTTCCCTTCCTGTGACACTTGTGATTGGCCTGAGTCAGAGCTCCAGGAGACAAGCTTCCTTTTTTTACCCCCAAGTGTGGAGGTAAAAGGACCTGGAGGATAATTGTATCAAGCTGCTGACCTTCAATGCCCAGGTCAGATTTCACCAGCAAAGGGACCACTTCCTGTTCACAAACAAACCATCCAATGAGGCTTAAAATCCTTTACCTCTCTGTATTATCAGATGGCCTGTTCCCCTGGGGCTTATTTGCTTATCAGTTTCCCCAGAAAGATAAATGTCGGACATAAGCTGTGATGACTGCAACTGACAAGTCAGTGATTTAACGGTGCGCATCCTGTAGATTTGTTTGCTTGTATACCTGTCGTTGAGATGTTTGTCTATCGAGGCAGTTACTGCAGGCTGATTAACTGTTATTGGCTCAATTTTGCATGCACTACAGAGCATAAATTGTAAACATCTTTAAAATTGAATGAGAAAGTTAACTACTGTTTTGTGGTTTTATGGTAATTTCGAGTTCAAATGGATCCCCCCAAAAAGATCTGAAAATGATGTGGTAAATGTGGGAACATTTATTGCGAAAAGACTCAGTATATTAGCAAAATGAAACAAATGTGTGGAGGTTTATGAGTAATATATAAGCATTTGGCAATAACAAATGGCTTTCCTTTATACCACAGTTAAGAATGATGATGGTAACCAATTGATTTAACAGCAGAGATCTTTCTGACTCTAAAAATGCTAATGCATTTCTGCAAAAAGCCCAACTTCTGCAGATGATTTCCTGAGCTGTGTTTTGTTTCGGACTTTAATGCATCTGCGATATTTCAATAGCTTGTTCGACTTGTCAGCAGTGTTGTATATTTAACCTTTTTTTTCCCATTTTTGATTGATGATGCTACGAGGTGTGATATACTAAGTTTTATTTTTTGTGGTCTCAATGTCAAACAAAGACAATACATACACTACTGCACATCTGGAAAGAAGTAATGATATAAGTATATTTTATGTAAACAACAGCAAGCAGTTATGGTGGAACAAACAGATATAATTCATGTGCATACAAATGTGACTGTATCCTCTCTTCAGCATTTTTGTTTAACTCCATCTTAATCATCATGTGTTTTGGCTAATCTGAACTATCCATTCAAAAGCAACTTTCGCACACTGATTTGTTCATTCCCACAGTTTCTAAAATGATTTATGGGCAAAATGCTTTTACTGTGACATCACAGTGAGGGCCTGACCTGCCAGTCAGCACAGACAAGGTGAAAACAATTTTATATATTTCCCATAATTCAACTTCAAACTGTGTTTCTGCTCTGTTTTTATTGTTTGGTGAGTTCACGGGGCCTTGGTGAAAATCTGGGCACAGATAAGTGTGAAGTTCAATGATTAACACATTGTATCTAAATGAATGTGCCTTTTCACATTTAATCCATTTCTAATCAGTAAAATGTAAGGATTTCTAGGATTAATCTACGTTTGTATAAATTTTAAATAGTCAGATTGAAAAGTAAAAAAGCAGGAAATCACGCAACTCACAAAAGTATTGCGAAACATGAGCTGCACAATCTTGTAGGATTGTCATAGTCAAGGTGTCTACTTCGTCAAAGCAGCAGTAAATGATGAATTTTAAAAAACACTTCCAACAATGTTGGCGTAGTGTTTAGCGCTGTTGCCTCACAGCAAGAAGGTACCAGGTTTGAATCCTATCTGCGCGCCGTTTCCATGTTATCCCCGTGTCCACTGAGTTTTCACCAGTTTCCTTACACCCTCAAAAACATGCAATTTAGGTGAATTGATTAGGACTCCAAATTGTCCGTAGTGTCTGTGTGAGTGGTTGTCTGCCTCTCTGTGGGGATGCCTTGGCGACGCGTCCGAGGTGTACCCCGCCTCTCGCCCATAGCAAGTTGGGATAGGCTCCAGCAACTCCTGTGGCCAGAAAAGCAGATGTAGATGAGACGTTCCATTTAATGATGTAATGGATGAATGAGACGTTCTCATTCACAAGAAAATGGATGGATGGACTTCTAACAATGTTTTTACACCATAGGATCAAAATGGTTTTCTCACTGCATTCACAACAGCATGTCCACATCTTTACTTAAAGTGTTGCTGGAGGGGAATAATACAGTGGAAGAAGGCAGAGCATGGCTAAGTGTTGATCTGAAACTGTGGGAAAAATCACCATATATCAGGCAAAAGTGCAAAGCAGCCTATTTACAGTGAGTTTCCTTGACTTTGCTGCTTATTACACCGGGGACAAATTCTAATAAGATCGTGGTTTGTTTGTGGAGAATGTTTTCTAAAGTGCCAGTCAGTGCAAATATTGTAGATGCCTTTGCTCTTATGCAAATATTTGAGGCAGAACATACGGGTCTGAATCCAAAGGTCATGTTGTTATATGAAATGGACTTATGATGCAGGCAGCGGCAGCTCTTTAGAGCTTATGAGTCATTTTATCCGGGGTGGAAGCTAAATGTTAGCCTTGCTTGTAATCCACAGAGCTCGGCTTCCTTCAGGAGGCACAACACACAATTCTTTGTTGAAGCACATAGGCACTTTCTGCTGCCACTAGAATGTTAACAGTACTCTTTAGAGACAGCTAATCCATATTATTGGACCTGACTAGTAGAGGAAATCTGTGCTGAAAGTTCACTTTTTAATGAGACAGTGATAAATTACAATATTTCAGGCAATATTTAAAAAGCGGGTAGATTGAAGCAAATGCTTATTTGGAACCTTCACCTTTTCTTACAATAACATCCAAAACGTCTTTTTTTTTAGTTCTCCTAAAGACTATGTCAGTAGACATCAATTTTTACAGCAATAAACATTTTTAAGAAATCACCCTATATAGATATATATGTGCATGTACTGTAAATATCAAGGGAATCTGAAAGATTTCATCGCACAACACGTCATGTCTGACACTTTAAAATGATTGACTGAGCAATAATTATTCAGTCAAACAACCTTTTAGAGAGTGCATTAATGCATCCTAGAATTTGCATCTCAACTGAATAAGAATGGAGCATCTTTGCCCGAAGGAGCCATTTCTATTAAAGAATTGCATTAGTCTGGATTGACGTAAGGGGAATATGGTGGCTTTGTGACACGATGTCACTTTACAGAATAATAATAATAATAAAAACCTCCACATGCTTCTATTCCTCAACTTTTATACATTCCTGCTTACCATATTTTACTCCTTTGGTTCCTCTAGTGGTCGGATACATACAGCTCAGATTGCTTAGGTGTTAAGTTGAACAGCTGTGTTTGTCAGGAGACTGTCATGTGTTTCTGTCCAAAACAGTATGGAGAATGTGGGTCCAAAATGACATAGTGCTGACATGAATCAGTACAGCAAAAACACAACAACAATAAATTGTGTTCAAGTTTATTTTTATTCCCCCCCCCCCCGGGAAACAAATGTGTTCTGTATATGAACGTATACAGTAATAGATATATATAATTTCAAAAACATTATTACTATTATTAATATTATGAGAAGAAGTAACATCAATGAACGAAAGTCCAGATGAACGAAGGTTTTCAAAATACATTTAAAGTGGAGGCCTTAGATAGCAAAAGCTCCATCACCACTGTTGACAAGTCAAGAAGATGAAACCATTAGCAGGGCCCTTCTAATCTCAAACAGCAGTCAGGCTCACAGGGAGTTAACAGATGGAAGATATACAGAGGTGTAGAACACTCATTGCTTTAAAATCAAGCAGAATCATCTAAAAATCAATTCTGAAACTCAGAGGCAGCCAGCGAGGGGCATGTGGTCACTTCTGCGTGTTTAAAACCTGGCAGCGTTTGGAATCTGTTGTGTTCTCTTGAAGTTTTGCCTGATCATACCTGAATCAAGTGCATTGAAATAATGTGTTCTGAAAGAAATGAAAGCATGGATGATCTTTTCTAAATCTGCAGAGGAATGACCTGATTTGTTTCTGTCTCAGTTGAGAAAAGTATGGCTGCCCTTGTTTAATCACTTGGGCCAAAGGCAATGCAGAGTCAAAAATAACTCCTTGGTTTTTGGAACTCTTCACAAGCATCATTGGATAAGGCACCCAGACTAGTGGAGATTAATAATGCTGCTAGTCCCCGGGCCATGGGGGTTAGTTATAATTACTCCTGATGTGGAGTCATTTAGTCTGAGGTCATTTTTGGACATCCACTTTGTAATTGGATGCAGAATAACTTTTGGCACCAGCCTTTATGGACTGTATGACTGCATGTGCAAGGAAAATCAAAGACATGAAGTATAATCTATATGACTATACAGTAGAAACGGACCTGATTGGGAGATAAAACTCTTTCAGATAAACTTTAGGATCAATATTGGACTGCTGAACCATTAGCAGGTCTTTCAAAAAGGGGGAAATACGGCTCATCTGCATTCCCTTGATGATGCAGGACTCCTGGAGGACCTGACTGCACCACAGGAGACACAAAATGTTCGAGAGCCACAGGTCCTTCCTACATTAAAGGACACAATCAGAATATAAAATTAAGTGTTTAGAGCCCCATGAATCTACAAGAATGTGGAGGTTGTAGGCTGAAGGAACAGAGAATTTGGAACTCAGCTGCATGAAGGCCATTGAGGTTTATGTGTAGAGTATATAAAGTTACTTTTACTCCTTCAAAATTCAGCTTTGAAAAAAGTTTTTAATCCATCAAACATGACGAGGGTCTTTGTAATTTCTCTATTCACTATTATTAAAATTCATAGAGCTATCATTTCTTAAGATATTGACAAAATATGCTCCTTTCCACCTACCCCCCCCCCCCCCCCCTTCCTCTAACCCGACAAAGCTAAATTGGAGAATCATTGAACAAACCTTTCCATGTAATCATATACATATTTTATTCATGTAATGATATGCAATCTTTTTGTGTCAGCAGTTCCTTCCTGTACAGCCCAAACACAGCATTCTGGGACTGAATAACTAAACAGTGCTAGCAAATACAGGACAGAATTAATCTATCAATGTCAGCGACTTTAAAATGCGTGTATCTCTTTAATTAAGCCCATGGTGGATGCATTTTGTCAAAATACTCATTGGTTTCTCCAGTACTGGACAGAGCAGGCAGCTCTAATAAATTGAGGCTCCCCTCTTTGACAGACAACTTATCGAACTTCGAAGAGAGTAACTCCAAAAGAGCTAATCCACTCTAAGCAAGTGAAGACTGTCAAGTTTGACTTGTGTGTGGTGATATACAAGCCTGAAACCGAATTGCAAAGCAGAAAAAAAAGACTTCACATTCACTGTATCAGATTCTAATGAACCACATTCTCCACCAGTGGGAGATTCTGACTGTCCATTTGTCTTGTTTAGGCCACCACTGATAGGGAGAATCTCCCTCCCAGTGTGTGTGTGTGTGTGCACCATGCAAAGTTAAAAGCAATGCTGGTGACTGCTGCAGGTCATTTGTCTCTGGTAACATTGGTTCATAGGAAGCTCTCCAGGATGATACATTATTGCTATCAGTTGGCCTTGCTTAATTACATCCATGTATGGGGTCTGGTACCATATCCTGCAAATCTTATCCATCATGCGAGACTTTAACTAAAGCCTAGGCTATTGTGTCACATAATCCTGCATATTACAGAGTATATGTAGGAGAATATTTCAGCAATAAATTAAGAACCAGCATGTCACCTTGACAGCTTATCCATCCAATGGATTTAATAGCCACACAATATGAAATTAATTATTTCACATTTTCTTGGAAATGAATGATGAACAACACATTGAAGTATTTTCTTTAAGAACAGAAGCATTTTTGCATTTTGGAACTGATTGCAATTTCAGCTTAGCATCATTTATCATTATGTGTCACTTCATTTACGGTATGCCTTTATGCTTAAAGAGAAAAAAAGAATTCAATGGAATTTCAACTCTGCAAAGCATATGAAAAAAAAGAAAAATAAAGAATGTACTGATGCAACAGTATACAAGATGCTCAAGGCAAAAGAAAATCAGTACTGACTTCTCTCTCCATCATAATTGATACATTTCCCCAATTTGCGCTTGAGAGAGTGAGATGCATAGACATTTTGAGTTTATCACCAACCCAGCTAACGACTCAATCGTTCCTGAAATGACTAATGTGTTGCTGGGATAGAAACTTTGCAATGCATAGTGAGCGCTCCCAGGGCCTTTGTGGCTCACATGCTGGACATCACCATTGAGACTCTAAATAATAGGTGGTCACTAGGTTTGGACACAATGAAACAGAACTCAGGGACTTGAACAATTGCTCAAGCTGTCAGAGAGTGACAGAAACTGTAATTAATGGTATTTTCTTTTTTCACAAAAGAGAATGAGCATCTGACAGTAGCATTATTAATGAGCGCAGCCTTGTTTGAGGGAATAATGGCAGTTTATTAGGAGCAAGACTGATTTTAACAGATGTCTTTCAAACAAAGGTTTTAGACACATTGAAAAATGGAGAAGATCTGCTCTAAACTGAAGATCCAATGGGAGAAAATCTTCAATACACCAAAAATGTTGGTATTGTGATATTGTTCTTTTTTCCTCCTCCAAACCATCTGCTAGGAATGTTGTCAAAGGAATGTTTTTTTTTATTATTATTCAGAATCCTACTGCTTGAAAAGAGATGTTCATAGTAAATTCTAATCAAGATGACTATTTATTTTTCTATCTCTGTGATTATCACATATTATTGATCACATTAACCATGAAAAGGGAGAGCTATTAAAACATACTTGATGACATTTTTTTTTTCATTTAACCTTCATGAAACCCTTCATGAGCTGCACAGCTGAAAGCAAAGCTTTTGCTTTAGGAGCATTCCACTGTTTCTATTGGTGACCTCACATCAAAGTGGCCTCCTATATTTCTCAGCCTTCACAAAAACATAAATGTTAAATAAAGTTTCTTTCCATGAAGGTTCTTTTTTTAAATATTTTATTGCAGCAAGGATAATAGTTTGAGGCTATACAGCCAACCAATCATAGTGAGAGACTACACATACTACATGCTATAATTACCCTAAAATTGCCCGCTATTCCTTCCAATATCTTATGGCTTTAGGCAGACCTATTTTTGATGTAATGCAGATAATGGTAATATTATCACCGGGTGGGAAAAAAAAAAGTGAAATATATTCTCTTTATTTAATTTCACCCGCCTGCAATATAGCTCTGCTGTGACACTAAGGACACACGCGACTGCAGAGATGTATCAGATCATTTACAGAAACTGAATGTTCCACCCTCCCAGCCCTATTTTCAGTTCATGCAATTGATTCTCATCCAGCAACTTTGACTGTATTATGTTTGTTTGAAAAGTTAAAAGAATTCGGCTAATTTCTACCCAACCAGGCAATACTTAACCAGATTAGAGTGGCCACTTCAAGCTTTGTTGATGCATCCAAGTGAGGCAGGGCAGCCCAGCTGCAAATGCTGATCAAAAGAGAAAGGGGGGGAATGTGATATTAGCATCAAGTACTTCAGTGAGCGACAGACAAAAACATTGAAAAAAACATCCTTATTAGACACTTCCTTTACCCATGTTTGGAAGTGAATATATCTGTCAAGCAGCTGCATGCTTCCATACACGGCATTGATTCATGCTTTAACTCGCATTATAAGGCAATTCCTCTTTTCCTTTTCGTATCCCGTTATTGGTCGTATGCTAATGACATCCGCTGCTATTAGTGATTTTCTTCTAATCTCTATTCCATGGTGGCCTGAGCAATCGCAAAGATAGAGTTTCAAATCTTAGAGCAGCAAGCATCTTCTGACTGCTCTTTCAATATTCCCTGACATTATTTTTATTTGATTAATACCCAAAGATTTAGATTCAAAGGCAACTTTGCTGCACGCTGCAGTTGCAGATTCAGGAAACTCACTCACATTCACATCAATAAAGAAATGCCTTTATTTCTCTCATAGCCTAACCTGTTTGGAGTAAATGTGTTTATTGAAGGAATATCCTTGTTCATCAATTTGTAAATGTACATTGATTTTTATTGATTTCATTTTTTTTAAAGCAGGCATTTACTAGTTTTTGTATTTAGTCTTAAAGTGTAGACTCAGTTTCCATGCTTTAAAACTGGAGTCCACACAGCAGGATAATTCAATTATTATTTACAACAGTCTGTATTAAGATAACAAACTAACATTGGTATGTCAATGAAAATCCCACTAAGAACGTGTTGTGAAATATGTTGGAAGAACATTTGCCATTTATTGTGGTGATTCATATGATTCAGCTGAAGTCATCCTGTAATGAAAGGTCTTTGGACGGAGACACTACGGGGTGCAGTTACTGGCTTGAGTTTGCATTCAAATGCACTTGGAAGGCCATTCCTAATTGGCAGCCACATCATTTGGCCTCGATACTGCACCTCATCATCATCTGCATGAGCAGAAAATACTATTGTCTAGGGAGGAAGTACAGGTGAGTAACAGGCTAATCGCCAAATACAATGGAGGTGGTGCATTGGGAGAAAGCAGGAAGTTGCAAATGAAGCCATAAAAAAAACTCCAAAATAGTGTCAATTACAGCACGTATTCATAATATACTGTACACCCCTGCAATGCTTTACCACACCTTGTGAGGAGTTTAGACGGCAAGATCCGAGGAGCTTCTAATTAAGAGTGCCATCCCAGGGACAGCATGGGGAGTGATATAATGGCGAGTGGCCATGCATGCTTTTACCTGCAGTGTGCTTTATCTACCAGTTTCTCACAGCGGGACCTTAGATCTACCTGTCTGCTGCTACACTGCTGAGATATGAACTGAAACGCGCAGGTTCAGAGAGCTAGTCAAGCATCATTACAAGTTGAGTGAAACAAATGGGCAAAGTGTTTATCCTAGGTTGTACAAACAACATTGGTGGTGCGTGCTATGACAGGAGGATATTGGCTTTGGAACTAGGGAAGCTATTCCTAGGTGTGGCTGCAGCATTTACACCACCTCTAGGAGAGAAAAAAAACCCTTAAAAGCAGGCGATCACATTGGTGCAGGCTTTATCACCTCTTTAGCAGTCAGCTGTAGCCAATTTCAGAGATACATGGTGTTAATTACAACTTGAACTTAAGCACAGACAGGAAAAAAAAGAAAACAATAATGACAAACGAGATTGACGTCTCAGATGAGGGCCTTTGCTCACCTTCTGAATGGTTTTGTCACCGAGAAGGAATTCTTTGAATTGGTTCTCAATCCATACCACTTTCTTCATAACTGCACATCTTGTTTCTGTAAATCCATACACTTCAGTGAAGACCTGTGGCTGTAAGCAGTGATTAATTAGGTGAGTTTGCTGCAGTCAGCATCCAGGCGATGCAATGCATGAAAAGAAAAGTCTGAGAAAAGGATCCATACAGATGGGAAATGGCCTATTGACTTACCTCATGATGTAAGTAAATGAAAATTTGCAGAAATAAATGTTCAGCGTGGGCAATTTAAATCTTTATACAACATGTTTTCATTCTATCAAAGAATAAATGGGCAAATATGGGTAATAAAAGTACAATTTACCAAATTGTGCCAAGATCTAATTTAAAATAGTGAATATTTCCTTCAATGAAAACTGCTTTGTTGTATGTTTTGGACAGGTTTAACTTAGGGAGATTTGTACAATATTGAAGCGGTGTATCATAACTCTTCTGAGGGTTGAAAAATGGATTTAGTTAAGTGCAGGAAGTATTATATTTAGCTCAGGGCAAAGTGTTCAGTTGAGTTATGGCAGCCGATTACCCACATGGGGTATTTGTTTACACCAAAGGAAATGAAACTATTTCCATATAACTGTCCTGCTTATTGGCCTCCTTTGCTTCATTCCTCAATACATGAGATATGTTTCCTACTGTTACAATGGTATCTCTGCTTTTACCGCAGCAGATTGAAAAAAAAAGATCCTTTGAGCACGGAAATAAAAGAGGTTGTGCATTACATGAAGCATTGCGGAAGAACCCTGTATCTCATTATGTCTTCATAAGTGACTGCCTTTTTATGTAGAGTTGCCGATGTAATTAGCCATTCTCCTCCCTAAATGTGTACCAGATCGTGCTTGGGTTTCAGAGTTGAAGAAACATGATCTGGCTTCAATTTCAAAGGACCTGTGTTCCTTTATCTAATGGGGTTTTTCTATTTCAAACATCACGTGTTTTGTCTTCTGTTTTGTGTCATCGATTTTTCGGTTTTCTTTTTAATCTATGATTTAAGGAAATGGTTACATTCAAATAAAAAAATGATATTTAAAAATTCCCACTGTTTTTAACTATCTATGTGATTAATAGAGAGAAGTGGATTAGTGTGCCTGCATTCAACAACAGTGCTGGTGCAGAACACAAGATTGAACACAATACAGAAGACTGAGGTCTGCATACTGTTGGACTCCTTCAAGCCTGAAGAAGCTTGATCACATCAAATATTTGGTGAATAGAGAATGCATGCAAAGCTTCAAGAAAAATTATTGAAAGCTTTCTGAGGTACACTTGTGAAAAGAACACCACCCTCAAGTGACTCTGTAAGTTAGAAAATAAGTACATAAAAAAATGTCTGTACAAATTTTCAATGAACTTTAGCAAATGGGTTTTCATTTACAGTCTAAATATTAAAGCGTGATTTATGACACCCACACCTGAAACCACGTTTTTAGCATCAGTGTTTTTCAAATGTGAAGAGGCCGATCTTAGACATGTGGGTGATTTGAGTGCAAAAACATGCTCTGGAAAGAAAATTATTGTTACAGACAGAACAACTTGCTGATCACTGTGTTTTCCTGCATTATGTAAGGAGAGGGAAAACATTGCCTTTGCGAGAGGAAGGAAAGAAAATGCGACTCTTGCATTCCAGGAAAGCTAAATATTAGGCTACATTTCTAAAATAAATGTATTTTACATACACTCATCTCATTGCTCAACAACAGCAGTGACAAAAGATCCAAATATGTGTTTCCAAGGTGTTTATTTTCCTCTCACTTAAAATTTAGCATAACCCTTTGCCATGTTTGAGTGCCTCATGGGATTTCAAGGCCACAGGTGATGTGGCCTGGCTGACCCATGCAGTCTCCAGCTCATGATCAATTGTTCTGAATCGCCACTCGGACAAATGAAGGACTGTCTGTCCCTGACTCTTCCCCCTGGAGGGACTAATGTGACTGGCAAACTTAACAAATGCATCCAAATGCAACATTAGAGTCTATGTTCCAAGGTGATTGGAGGTATTATTAATTTTGTGAGTCTCTTATAAAACTGATGTAGTTTAGGTACAATTGAAGTGTCCTTTGCTTCTCTGACTTTACAGAACAATGTACAACACAAATCAATAGGCATCTGTAAGCCATTCAGAGAAAAAGGAGACTGTGCCTTTGATTTAAACACTTAAAGCATGATTAAGAATACAGAATAAGGAGATGTAGGTTATCTCCAAAATCATTTGTTCTCTATTGGCTTGTTTTCTCATCCTGCTTTGGAGCCAAATTATAGAGAAAAAATAAATCTATTGTCTCCACAATATTAAATTGCTGCCAACCCATTGAACTGAGCCTAGATGCCCCATCCAATCCGCAGCTGGTCTGCTGTATATTTCCGTTTATATGTCACATTAGCCTTTGGCATGACGTAATATGAAAAGATTGCTTGTCTGTTATGGTATATGATGAGAAGTGTTCAAGGCTGCTAATGTGAGACGTCTCTGTTTACCACTCTGATGGATGGCCTCCCTGATCGGACCTGAGTTACGTTCCAAAGTGTCACAGGACAAAAAGATGACAGATGGGCCCAGCTGTTGAAGATATCGACAGTTTGACTGGACCATGAAGACATTACTCACAGCATGGCTAACCAGCACCGAGGGAGACTTCTGTTATTAATGCACAAGTTGTGTCAGTGGCTAGGCATTAAACTGTGGGTATAACATTTGGTGATCAGAATTTACGCATATTGTTGGACGACAGAGACACTGCTGAAAAAATTAAAGAAACGGAGCAACTCACAAAAGCTTAGGGGGTCAATAATAAAGATAAATGGGGGGGCAGTAGATGCTGTAATATAAAATAACGTGATGGCAGACACCCAGAAGTCTGTCAAAAGAAAAAAAAAAACAGAGGACTCAAATGGATCTTTGATAACGCAAGTCTCAGTCACACCATCTTTTCATTCTGATGAAGACATAGCTGGAACTTAAATCAATGTGAAGAGACAACAGCAAGTTGTAGAAATGCTTCACTTTGTGATTTGATATTTATCCAAGTGATTATGCCAACCACCTTTCTTTTTTTTGGGGGGGGGGGTATGTTTTTTTGTTTAAATCTTTCTGTAAAATATCATGATAGCACATTCTCATTCATGAACAATAGCAAATAATACTTAAAACATACTTGGTAATGCACCAGAAACTATCTTGATAGTTACAGCAAATCTCCCAGTTTTCATTAGACCAGCTGTTTGTTGCTGGTTACTGGTTCAGCTGTTGAATGAAAAATAATATTCATGTGAGATGTGGATGATGACATATGCGCTGTGGAGGGGGCTGACTAAAGGGGGATTAACTCCCTATCAATCAACTGAAAGTGATGTTGTCACAGTGATTGTGGAGCTGACCCAGCCTCAAGTTTAAATTCACCACAGTCTGAACCACAAAAGCACAAATAATTATTATTTTTGTTTCAAACAGATGTCCGTCTTTGGGGGAAAAACATGCATTACAGTACAATGAGTGCATATATTTAAAAATGTATTATCAAAACAAGACTTAATTATGCATTGCTGATTGGCAACAGAAGTTTTCACATTAATTCTAAGATACCAGAAAAAGGACTCATACAATCACACAAATTGTTGTATTTGAAGTTTATTATGATAAGCCCTTACTGTGCATAGAAACGTGATGGAACAGATAACAAAGGTCATTAATGGCTGTTTTTAATTATTCATGTCTTGTTTCACCACAGCGTTTTTAACAGAGTTGCACATCAGATCAGTCAATCAGATAGAATGTGACTGAAAAGGTGAGTGAAAGAAAGAGGAGAAAAAAAAACGAGGGAGAATTCATAACAAACACAAATTATTATTTCAGTACTGCAGCGGAAGTGGTTAAACACTGCTTTGTTCTGTTCAATCCAACATGAACCATTTGATTGTAAACCATCTTATATCTTATTTCCATCTATGTTATGCATCTTATAAGCATGATTGTTGGAATATTTTCACAGTACAGTTATATTTGACACTATTGAAATTCCATGTTATTATAACAGTTACTATGGCAACATTTGTAATAGATTATTTTGATAAATAAGGGATGTTACATTAACCTTTTGTTGGATTCACCTTGACTTTTGTGGTGATCATTGCATGGAGTGAATGCATGGGAGAGAAATCTTAAATATTTTATAGGCTTGCCCTGAACAGTTAGAAAGAAACAACAATTATTATTATTAACATTATTGTAATAGTGTAGTAACATCATTATTATTATTGTCATCGTTGTTACTTTTGTTGAACATAACTCCTCTTCTCTGTGACATTTAAGACTACAAATTTCAGCATCACTTAGTGCAGAAAACATTGAGAGACATCTTCTATCTCCAACTTTCTTCAATCCTACAAGGCTCAACAAACTATATTTCTTCTTTGTTTGTTCTAAACGTTAAAATGTACAGTAAAAAACAATCCTGTGACAATAATTTGCTGAGACATGTTTCCCATTCCACACCGTGGGGGGTTACTAATTGTCCACCTGTACCTGTATCTTTACCGATGAATCTCATCTTGGATTCTAAATAAATGTTAATTACCTTCATCCAGCAGAAAGGAAAGATACATATGCGGGTGACTTTCCTGAAATAATAGTATTCTCAAACATGGTTGTTCCCACCAGGGGTCCTTAGCAACATTGAAGCAGTGCAGATGAAAAGGAAAGAGAAGAAACAAGGGGGACAGAGAGAGAAATCCTTGCTGACAGCTGCTTTCTTCATGCTTCTCCATGTTGTAAAGATGTTAGCCTCAGAACTGTATTGAGACAACTGACCCATTGTTCCTGTTGTAATTAAAGACCACAGCTGAAGACACCGAGCCGAATAGCCAAATGGGCCTTTCTTCATGCATCCAAAGCACAATTCACTGTGAAGCTATAGGTATGTGAATAAAGTTCTTACAAAATGAATTACATTAAATAATGGTTTTAATTAGATTTGTTCCTCGTCTGCTAACATCTGACAAACATCTGACAACATCTGACAAACATCTACTCAGTATGTCTGTTGGAAATAATTTAGAATTCCATTGCTTGCATTGTCAAATGATGTAACATCTATTTTTTTTTATTAATGGTTTAAGGAGGCCCTGTTCTCTATTACTCCTAAAGCAAAGTTTAAAGACGCTCTGAGCTAAAAGAAAGAAAAAATAACTTACAATGTACAAATTTATAATGTGGCAAGAGATCAATTCTAGTAAAATTTCCATTTTGTGTGAACATTTAATTTATGACAAGAAATACATTTCCAAATCACTGATCTCATGAATGTAACCGTGATGTTACTGATTGGTTGAAAGATCGTCGACATCTGCTACACACTTCTCCCGAAGCAGCTGTGAATTAAATGATTTCACAGTAGCATGAAAAGTCGAAGACAAGCTTAGCGGCAATGTCAAGCAAAGACATGGACTCACATTTATATAGCTGCGTGACAATTTGATACATATCGACTTAAGCTGTGAAAACAGACTCTGAGCATATATCTCCTTTAAAATGCCCTCTTCTCTTTGCCAGATAATGACCAGTCTCACTTCAACACAGTCAGGTCCAATTAAAGTGCTGGTCTAAGGCAAAGCCAGATCCCACAGGCAGCAATCTTATAAAATGGACAGGCACAAGAAACAACCAATAGCAGAGCAGATTTTGATAACGGAGACTGTGAAATATTCTGCATACCTCCTTTTCAGTTTTAGGTGCAGATTTAATTATTTGATATATCTGATGTTTCACGAAAATAATTTTATTAATAACATAACAAGGTAGCTATTTGGCTTGTTTTTGCTTTTTTGTTTTTGGATTCCGTTTTCTTTAGAATTTTACCAGAGTGAAGTTCTTAATAATCACAAACGCCAAATCAGCTGTTTCTTTAACGCATCAATAAATAATTGTTTTGAGAGTTGTGTGTCTATTTTTTAGGCTGAACCCTGCATAAGAGTTTTGAACTCATTGTTATTGTTGCCACTGCTTCTCACTCTGAGTATACAGAAACAGAAAAAAAAGATTTTAACTCAGCAGCTGAAATCATATATCACAGAGCTGATGGAGCATCTACAAAAAAAACATTTAGATACTGCACCAGTTCCTCCTGACTCAGGGTGCATTCACCTGAGCCGGTTTATGAAGCATGGAAACACTGCAGAGCTAGAAGGGCACTCATAGAGCGTCAGCCTCTGCCAATAGTTCCGACTTTTTACGATGTGCAAATCTGTAAGTGCAACCACTATGTATGTGGAATAATGTCCAAAGTACAGTAATTATGTTGGTTATGTTGTGCAAAGACGAAGCATCACCTTTCAATCATGTTGTATGAGTGAGTTGAGTGTGGCAGAAATGTGCCACTATTTCAGGAACCTACTGCACAGATTTCCTGAGACAACTATCAGAAGAAGAAAAGAAACACTGAGGGAAGCTGGCAAGAAAAGTGATCTTGCTGTGGCAATGATTGCCAAGCAGGAATACTGATTTGAATTTATCTAGCACTCACTCACACTACTACCTGCTCACAAAGACGAAGAAGCAGCTCATTGGACTTTATTTTGATAGAAGTAGCTAAACCTCCAAAGTACTAATAACTTCTCCAAAGAAAATATTTCTATACACCAGAACCACTGGCTTAGTGTGGAGGAGGAGGTTAATATATTGGAGGAAAAAAAGTGATTAAAATGAAGTTACCAAATGTATTTAATGATTTTAAAATTACATTTTATTACATCTCTAGCAGTTACTGGACACAGGTTTGGACCGGGGGCCCCAGGAGAGTTTACATGGGCCTGATTGGCCCGCAGTGTTCAGCCAGTGTTGAATGAAAATGAAAATGGTAAATGAAAATAGGGCAGTGACAGTCCCTCAGAGCCGTAGACCATTGGCCTCCTTACTCACCTTCCATCTGATGGTATGATCTCTGTCATCACAAGCATTTAGTCACAAGCACACAAGCGTCAACACAATGTTCAGCCAGTGACTGGATTGTGTGCAGCCAAACGGCATGGAGGAAAAAATGGATAGCACAGGAAAAAACAGAAGGAATTGCAATGAGAGCGAACACATTAAAAGGGGAAAATCAAAGATGATATGCTGCTAAATTAGATTAATTAATTGAACAAGGGGCCTAGTTGATATCTATGCACATTATTATGTCAACTAAAACTACATTTAATACTGTTTGAAATAAGTTGAACAATGCAACTTAGGAAAGCAGAGACGCATATGCACTGAAATTATCGGCAAAAATCTGAGGTAGTAGTATTTCGCATATTTATACTGTGACAAACACAAATGCACTTGACTATCACAGACAACAGACGATGCATTGGTGCTTTTAGCTTGTTTAAGTTTTTTAATCCTGAAATATATGAGATAAGTGATTTTATCAAAACGTTTAGAGTATAATTTTGTCTGCTCTGAACTGAGTGCATGTGAATATCATCCTGTACTGACAATAGATTCCCGATTTCCGGATTTATGATGCTAGTCAATCCTTAATTGAATCCCTTCATAACTTATATAAGCATAATGTAATTATTATTTATAAGCTGAATTCCTCGTCCTTCCACGACCCCACCTTCTCCTGTGGCAGCGTTGTTTGAAACAATGTATAGCTGCTCCAGCCTGAGTTTTACATCAATTTGCCAGAGTGAACGTTTCAAGATGTGTGAAAACATTTCATTTTAATTCAAATATATGAAAATAGAAACATGGTGTGAAACATCTCTTCGAGCACAATCTGCCTATGTTTTGAAAATACTTTACTGCCACTGCCAAGTAGCGCCACCTGACTAATTTCTTCATGGCAACATACAGATGGTATATCTTCTAACCATGGTATACGTACCATGAAGACAGTTATCCTCTTTAAATAATACAAGTAATTCACTACATCAGTTCTAATAAATATCTCACTCACTGGACACAAGTTTGACGGTGGAAAAGTGGTGCAGTTGGCCAACAATGACAATTCAGTGTAGGGATTTGTCTACATTTCAGAGTTGAGCTAACATAACATAATGCAATAATGTGGAACAATCTTGAGAAGGTGCATCATTTAGAATAAGGTGAAAGCAACCCTCATAATCAAAGACATTAATTTAGCTCAAATCTTCTTAACACCGGGTCTCACAGTGATTGCTCAACATGCGATCCAACACATTCACAATCATCAAATCTATCAATCATCTCCTATCATCAAAATAAGGGGCCACACGCTTCTTGCTTTTCTCCAATTCCGACTGCTTTTTTCTTTTTTCATGGAACGCTGGATGGGTTGCCACCTCGTAAAAACACTAATAGTGACAAAGACATGGATAAGTTGCAGTATACACTTCCTATAACTCAATAACACACAGAGCTCCCCCCCCCCCCCCCCCTCAACACTCAAAGGGAGAGCTTTGATTTTCCACCCCAATCGGGCCCCGAATTTAACCCTGAAGTCTCTTCTCACACTGTAAAACTGCATTCAGATATTAGCCTTGCATTACAGCAGCGTGGCGATGGTGGGACTGCATGGCTTCAGGTGATTTCAAACACTGATACTCAATCCAGAATCACCGCACAGCAGATTATAATACTGCGAGATGTGATTTCACAACTCTAGCAATTATTAAATTGTTTTTGCAACATAAACATGGGAAAATCTGTTCAATATTCATGTTACAAGGTAATACAGGAAGAATGTGTGCTTGATATGCCAACACTTGCTGGATGATGTCAGGCTGCATCAAACAATGATCTTGCAATATCTTGCAATGTTTTGATGGCGCCCCCAGCAGTGGCGCCCAGAGCACTTTGGCCTCATTCAAATGATCTCAGCCAAAATGAAAGGGGGGGGGGGGGGGGGGCGTTAGTGTACAACTTTAACCCTCTTGCTATCCTTGGCTTGACCCCAATCTGTTTTAGCTGTGTAAAGCACTTTCTAAATAAATAAATAAATATACAGCAAATAAAAAATACACTATGGAAGTGCTAAATTCAAAGCTCATGTTATCAACCTTTGCTGTCAAAAGACTAAGACTCAGTTCATTTAGTTACTTTGTTTCCACCATAGTGAAGATCAAACGGTTCAAAGGGCTCCATGATTCTCCAGCAACATTGTTTCCTCTCTTTGTTCCTTTACTTCCTGCTTCAATCCTGAAGATGGATTTTCCTCTCTTCCAGACCAGTGTGTCTCCATCCACACATAATTTTCGGGAGGCAAATATCCCTGTGGTCAGACACACATAAAATGTGTTAGTAATATTAAGGATAACACCAGAGATTATTATTTTCATATTTATGTTTATGTAGCAGTGCATATGGGTCCTAAAAGTATTTGTTATGTGCAGGAAGTGCCATAAGTAAAGAAGACACCAATAATATGATGGCCGATCTATCTCTTATGGAAATTGATTCCTTCCCTGTTTGGCCATATGTTAAGTTAAACAGTTTAATTCTTATAGTCACAAGTTCAACCTTTTTATTTTCTTTAGAAAGCCCCCCTGGGAGCTGTCTCTCTACAAATGACCTCGCTTGAATATGAAAAATTGTTCTGCATATAGGCCTGATTATGCAAACACTGAATCTGTTTGGAATGGGAGATAATTTGAACCTGCATAATTTCCTCAATGTGTATTTTTTGTTTGGATGATGGATTGGGGAACATGCTGTAGCTCATATCGGCCCAACTGTAGCTCATCCTTCTTCCTGTTACCTGGACTTAATTTAATACCCTAAAACCCACCCTGCCAACTGTGATCCAACTGTGCACCCCGATGGCAGAAATATGTGTAAACACCTGCACTAATTACCTTCTCAGGCAGATTATTTATGAAATGCAATAAACATGTGTAAAAAAAAATATTCAATGGTCAGATATGAAGGCAATTTTTCTCCCCACCATCCAAATGTCTCCCATCCCGTGAGAAGCGGAGTAATTTCCCATTGAAACCTAAAGATATTATCGCTGCATGACTATTTCGAGACTGTTTGTTGAAAGGAGACTAAACTAGCTTATCAAATAGACAAAGAGGAATAAGGCTGTCTTCTCTGCTTTGACCACATTGAATGTTTATGTTTGGTGTAATCTGCTTAATGTGTTTATTTTCCTGCGTACATTCCAGATTCTCATAAATTTGCCTTTACGAAACAATGACAACACCTGTTCCTAAAATCAAGATCTATGTAGAGTAACCTGTGCCAAGATAAGCTTCATGAATATTTTCTTATTATAAAGTTTGTTCACACATTGGCTGCACTGCTGGTGCCGAGTAGAGGACAACATTAGGATGGCTCACAGCCTTGAGTGTTCAGGAGACTAATTGAGCCAAACATTGCATCTCTGATTGCATTACATCGGTGAAATATTCTTGTTTCACAATTTGTCTAATACTGAAGCGTCAATGACGGATACAAACCTCCATCATGATTAACGGTGGATCAAGCGTTGCCATATCCGATAGTTATCTATGTTTGGTCATCTTACCAGCAGTTACTGAGAGGGAGCCAAATTGGTCAAGAAATTTGTATTAATTTTTTACTTTAATGAATTTTGAATTTAATTAGAAGAGTTGCCACAACCCCAATGCAATGACATCAACAATAGATAATCGACATTCAGACTCTGCCATGTAATCAGCGAACCATCTAATAAAATTGATATACCGGATAATTAACAGGTGCAGAACAGCATCAAATTCTTGCATCATACCCAATAAAACATTCAAGAGCAAAGTTGCAGCTGGTTTTATTTTGCTGCAGTGTAGATATCATAGAAGTTGAAGGGAAAAACTCCAGTGACATGAATTTAACAAAACTGAGATTTTTTAAATAATAGTAATGTCGTAGACTATTTTTAGCTCATTACAATTAAGGATAACATACTTCCTGTATATTAAATTTCCCGGTTAAGGGATTATATGCTACATATGTTAAGTACGCAATAGTAAATTGTCAATTATTTGACAATGAAGTGGCTCAGTGAATATTAATTATGAAACAATGTTTTTTCTCTTCTTTTAACAAAGACCAAAACTCACCTTAATTTCAGGTTTTAGCGGCCTAACCATACTTAATCCTGTTTTTATTCAAAGAACAATTATAACCACACTAATTTTGTCAGATCCTATCCTGCTGAAGTGAGATAATTGCCAAATCATTTTTATTTTAGTGCCTACACTATATATATTATATATTTTTGGCTTTCATTATGGATTTTAAAAATCAATAATAGCATTTATATTAATTAAAGCCATTTATGATGTTTTTCTTGCTACTTGGTTACTGTTGGAGACAGATAATTCAGCAGAAAAATCAGATGTTTTAATTCATAATAAAGCAGCATGTTTTCATGTCAAACCATGTGTGCAGAACCCTACAGTTATTAAATGACATTCTTCACATTTGAACCAGATCATCCTGCGGCAAAATGTCAGTATTTCCCTCCACTGCCTAAATATAAAAAAGTACGAATGATTTTTAAAAGCAGTGGGTTGGCAGATTGTCAATAACAAATAAGGGATCAGGGTTGAGGGCCATAAAGCGAATCTGGAAGTCACATTTCCTGCCAAGGGCAGTAGTTACTACACTGTACAAACCACAAAACATTTTCTTGGTCTGATTCTGCATTTATAAGCAGGGTGTAGCCGAATTCTCCAAAGCAACAGAGCTCAGTATGACCCTTTTCACAGTCTGCTCATCGGACAGCGACATCATGAGAGGATGATGAGTTTGAATTATTGATACATTTTCAATGTTGAGTGCATCCTTCTTTTTGAGGGGTTTAGAATGCTATGAGAAGGAGTGTATTCCAGTCTGAAATCCTACAATAAGAGATACAGTAATTGTCATCCGAGCGCAGACACAGCTCTCGGTGACCACGCAGGGCTTATGGTTTCTGAACACAGAGACGTATGACAGATGCTTCCATCTTTCTGTTGCAGTAGGAACATTTGCTTGTACCATGGATCACGTGGAGAACATTTGTTATAATTAACTCTAAGGAGTCGATGCATCCTACGGAGATTATACTAATTACTTGAGCTATCTTGGAGGTTCACCGTGCGTTTCTATGTAGTCTGTGTCTCGAGGAGGAACAAACAAGCGCGCTTGATTTGTTCATTTGAGCGCTTCATTCAGGGATGAGATCCACTAGCCTTCAGCAGTGGGATAACCAGTTCAAAATAGATGGATATTTTATTTTTTGTGTTTTTAGGGAGGGGACATTTTACACTTCATACTAAATTAATCTCAGAAACAAAGTGCCCGATTAGCTTTCCTTCAAGACACCAGTTCCAAGTCTAAAAATGCATCATTTTATGTCACTTGGCAGGGGTTTTATTCTGAAATCCATGTAATTGCTCCCTTGCCATCTGCCCTGTATGTTTAGCACTTTTAACCCAGTCATCCCTCCCATCTTCACCTGCCCCGTGGACTCGCCTCCAGGCAGGAAGCCATTTGAAAACAGATCTAAAAAATTGTGAACTTATCCTTGAAAGTGAGTCTTCATATTGAGCTCACAACAACTCAACGTTGTAAGCATAATGTGTCTGTGTTGTCAGCCATATTAACAAAGTGAACACATCATTAAACAATGTCATTAACCACCGACTCATGCTAATGTCTTCCTTTAACTATCAATGACGCTTAGCTTGCTGGTCTGAAAGGGGAATCTGTTTTCTGGATTATTAGTCCAAAATAGAAAGTCACCAAGCACTTTGAGCGTTGTTGCGGTGCTTCAGAGGGTGGGACGCTTCAGTTAAATTGAATTGAAATAATTCAAATGGAAAGCATGGGCAATGTAGGGATACTTGTGATTGTTTTTATTGATGTATTTGTGAGCGGCATATACTGAGTCAATGAATTGGGTGTTGCTTTTATATTGTGTCCTGGTCCAATATCCCATTTAACATGCCCATCTAAATGCTAATAAGATTAGAGCTATTTACAATTGCTCAGTGTAACTTATGTAGTGATTGCTATCTAACTGTAACTGTGTGGCAACTTAAATTGTGCACCTTAATTTGTTAGTAAATCACTTTATTTGCACTATGGCCCTTAAAAACAATTTTGCCAGAGAGTTTTTCTTAATTTTTCTTCCATCATAATAATCCCTTCTGACCAGAATTTTGTCACTGGCCTCTCTAAAGAGCTACTCACATTTATCTTGGCAGGCTGCATATCTTAAAAATACCATCCCATAAATACCAGAGGATGCTCAGCAAACATGACCCTGACATAGCAGACCTTTTTCGCAAATGTTTTGCATCTTATCTAATGAGACAGTTAACAATACTAGACCTAAAAAGTTGCTTTTTCTTGTATGAGAAAATCACATTTGTGATCTCATTGATTGGAGTGAGGCTTTACGTCCTTCAATTACTTTAAGATATAGTGTGGCTGGTTTATCTGACTTTTGTTCCTATGTGGCACTCTCATTCTGTGGCTATATTAATCAGCGCCGCCTCGTGGGCCCAAACAGATGGCTTTGATAACTTACTTAAAGCAGTCCAAAACTCCACAGATAGTTCTCAACGAGACCTCCATCTTTGGCTCTGTTTGTTTCACTGCAAACAGAGACATTACACACTTGGCTTTGAGAGCTGAACCCGTTCCTGTCGAGGATTCAGATTGTCGTCATCTGTAATTCTTAAAGCTGTCAACTGAAATTAATATTGAGATAAAGTAACTGGTTGCAGTCACATTTAACAATTTCCACTGTTTTTTTGGTATGTACACTTTGTTTTAAAATGAAGTCTCATAATATATCGAGTTTGAACTTTTTTTATTTTATTTTGTTGTAGATGAAGGGATAGGCTTTTGGCAATTACACTTAAGCTTCTCACGGATGACATCATGAAACTGAATGGAAAAATTGACATTACCCCTTAAAATTCTTGATTTTTTTCTTACCTTATTCTAGATCAGATCCAGGTCCGATATTCACTATCATTCTGCATGACAGATCCGGAAAAACATTTAATGGTATACAAGTGAGATCATGACCCATCTTCATATTTTCCTTTCATCAAGATCCATCCGGCAGTTTTCCCATAATCAGACAAACATCGTCAAAAACATAATCACCTTGGTGGAGGTTTATACTATGCCAAGGTGGTTCAAGTAGTTATAGAGACAAAATGATAGGTTTAAGACTGACTTTTCAAATTGTTGACACTTCATGCAGCTAAAATCTTAATAGGTTTCATTTGAAGGTACCTGTAATAAAGAATAAATCCTGTTTTCATTCAAATTTTAACTAAGATGTGCAGTATGAGCTGCTAATTCTAGTGCAGGGGTCTCAAACTCAAATTACCTTGGGGGCCAGAGGAGGCAGAGTCTGGAAAGGTTGGGCCACATCAGGTATTCCACACACAAAAATAAAATCTTCTCAAATGTCATTACTAAGATTTATTTAACTTCAATGGGTTCAAATCAGCCCATTTCAACTGATAAAAAAAAAAAAGAAATCTGTATGAAGCTGAATCTAACATTTATTTCATCCAACTCTAAAGTCAAACATGATTTTTTTTCAAACACAGTAATAAGTAGTTAGGTATGATTATGAGTCCACTCATAATCATACCTAATCTGCCATTCCAGCCCTTCTCGTGACTGAAATGAATCACATCTGAATCCAGTGGGTTTATTTCCTGTGCGTTATATTATATTATGGCTAAGAGGTGTTACACGAGCGTTCCATAGTTGTTGTGAAATATTTCTTTGCTTGCACCTAATAAGGAACCATTTGGACTGGGTTCGGGGGAGGGAGGGGGGTATTTTCTGAAAAAATCCAGCTTCTAGAATTATTTCTTATTTTACCCTCTTTTCAACATTTTTGACAAACAAAAACTCAAAAGGCATTCTTAAGATAGCATTCATTGACAATAAAATAAAAAACTCACAGGCTGCATTAACAATAAACTTTACCGTCATGAGGCCAAAATATATTATCCCACGGACCGCAAGTGGTTTGAGACCCCTGCTCGAGTGTGATATATTGATTAAAAAAAATAAAAACATAACCTGGCACATAAAACTAGCTCATATGTCACAGATTTAGCATTATATCTCAAGTATCTAATCTTAGTAGTCCATTTTAACTAACGTGTAACTAAATATCATTGTGCTTTGAGTCTCTACATTTTAATAAACACATAACAACAATTAGAACCTGATAGTTAGAGAGAACATGTTGGTGTTATGAGAGGTGATAAGGGCGACCAGAGCAGCAAACTCCAGCAGTAATAAACAGGACTATCTTACTAAAACACATCGCAGTATAAACTACATCATGTGATGACTTTTCCCAGAGCTAACTAACGGTGTAGCAGAGACACTGGTCTTCACGGCCGGAGACGTCACGTTATCACTACAACAGAGCACTACACCTCTACCTCATTTGTTATTCTCAAACAGACAGGGGGATGTTACAATAATTAATTTATCTATGCAGTTAAAGTTTTAAAATACAAATGCTGCAGCCTGTTTATCGTATCAGCCAATGGCTGGTCACTTCAATCTGACAGACCTAGATCCTGAATGGAGAACTGATTCTGCAATGGCATCCAAACAATGATACTGTAGCCTAGCATCAGGTCATGATTGTCAAAGCTAAGCCATCTCCGTTTAAAGCATGCCTCAAACATGTAAACAATACTACATATATGTAATTTCCTCACCATCAAACCATCAGTACACATTGCATTTTTATCCGTTTTCCATGATTGGTAAAATTTCACACCTTTCATCTGATAGGCTGTCAGATGAAGGCTGCGGATTTATTTTTATTTTATTTATTTTTTGGTGGGGGAGGGGGTTAAAGAAAAGAGATACATTTTATGTTAAGTATGGAGAAAAAAACAACATTTATGCAGGGTCACAAGAACATATTCAGACTAAAATGTTAAACTAATAAACAAAAGGCACCATCCAATCATCTTCAAGTCATTAAAGTAAAATGAAGTAAAGTAGTAAGTGAAATAGTGGCTTTTTTTATGTTTTATGATGACTATGAAATAAGCACAAATCAAACAAGAAATGCATGTTGGACTTTTTCCTACCATTATCACAGGAATAGTTAAATTTGTTATTTTCTTTCAGTGCAGCATTACAACAGCAGTAGTCCTCAACCAAATAATATTAACGCAACAGATCGGCTTTTTAACAGCCACAGGAGTGACTTTTCAAATATTTCCTTTTTTTTACTTCCTTGATTACAACTCAAACATTGGAGATCTGGCTCCATTCCCTTCTGGCTCCACTCACGTTTACAAGGAAGCCAGTTTTCTTTGTTCAGTGTTACAGCTAAAATATACACCCATTTCACACAACTGCAGTTACACCCATATGTTAAAATTTTGTTATCAAAGCAGTTTATTTTTCCTGGTAAAACCTGTGCCTATCCAGTATTTAACGAAGACACTTTGCAAAAAATATAGTCCTCTCCAAATATTTTTTAGACACCTATTTTACGCATATATTTCAAGCACAAATGAGACACGGCTACATCGAATACCGAAAACTAGGGAGAGAATGGCATGTGGGCAGATGAGCGTTGGATAAAGTCTTTTACTGCCACTATTGAGCAGCTCCACACCTTGGATAATAGGAGCCAATTCAGTTCAGCCCATAAATAGGTTTATCAGTACCTGTCAGTATTCCCTGCAGGGGTGAGGTGGCAAACAACAAGGTACAAACAAAATCAGCTGAAGTCCAGCTCCCTAACCTGGGTCCCCTCTGCTAATGCCATCTGCATGTTCAAAAAACACTCCTTTCCATTCAAAACATAGCAGATTAGAAAGGAAGACGTCTTATTTGGGAAGCATTAGGAGATATCGAAGTTACGTGATTCAAAGAGTCTGCAGTTGGCACATCTCAGAAATGTCACATGTCAAGCATTGCATAGGCTGCCTGCTGAAAGGCCACTTTTTACCCACTGCTTTAGTCAAATATATGTCTTATTTAAAATATATATTTTAGAATGGGTATAAGATAAATAAAAACAGCAATATCAGTGCTGCATCATTTTATTTATTTATTTATGTATTTCTTTCTTTAACAAGTTATATTATCCTGAGCTCTAATATGGAAAAAGCCCTGGTTTAACATTCTTGTGGAATCCAAACTACATTCCTGTCTTTTCCCTGATTAAATTAACATTTTAAAAAACTGAATGAAAAAAATAATAATAATGAGGCATGACATCATCAATGTGGAAACAACTGAATCTTTGCTGATATTTGAAGAACAGGTAGGAGGAGAAAGAGGAGGAGGAGCAGGAAAATGTGAGGTGAATTTAAGAAACTTGCTATTAATATTTTCAAAGGTTTCGGCTCCATTGTGCTCATAGTGTGGACAGCAGAAGATAGGGTAATTTTGTTCATCCATAAAAAAGTAAAGGGAAATAGTTGGACTGTATTTTAATGTCCACATTAAGTCACATTAAAAAATAAATAAATAATAAACTTTGAACAGATTAGAATCAGGCAATTAAAAAAAGACTTGTATGCACTCTGGCCAACTTGTTATGTAAATGCTTTTAAACTAAACATAACAATAAAACCCATTTTCTCCTATTTTCGGAGAGTTGTGGAGCCACAGTTGTGAAAGTTCCTCAACTGAGTTTGCCATATGCTTGCTGGAAAAAATTGGTACCATATGGTTAGTTGACAGGATCACTCAATCTTCTGTGTACCTGAACACCACATTAATCATTTTTTTGGAGGATATACTTTCCCTTTCATCACAGGAATTTCCAAATAGCCTCTGCCTTTATTTCTCTCACATATGTAGTGAATTTACATACACAGGCTACACTCTGCCCTTGTTAGGAACCAGACAGTTTGACCAAGTTGGAACTGGAGCAAAACAAAATGTTAAGGTTAGGTGTCAGGTGAGCCTTCCTTCCTGTTCAACAAGTTGACTTTCTTTCATTTTAATGAGGTAAAAAAAAGAGAGGCATGTTGTATATTAAATGTCTTGCACACCATGTGTACATTTAAATAAAAAAAAGAATGTGCTAAATATTTTAGGTATTTTTTTATATATATATATCAAATGAAAAAAAGCTACATTAATAACTGAACAGAAAACAAGTTTGGAGAATGAATGAGTAAATTGATTTCAACTATTCAATTCAATTCAATTAAATCTTGAGAATAAAAACAGCAACTTAAAAAGTGTTAGAATCATGTTTACCTACCTTTATTTAAAAACTATGCTGTAGTTCCATTGGTGTATGCATCAGCATAAAGCTCCTTCCACTAATTCAGTTTTTTTAGACAGAGAAAGGTGAACAGAGTAAAAAGGGTGAAGTGGCCCAGAGGTGAGAGAGAGAGCGAGAGAGAGAGCAAGCGAGAGAAAAAAGAGAGAGAAATGGGACAAAGGAGAGAGAGGTTTCTTTATAGCAACGTCCGCTTGATGAATCAGACATGTCTTATTTGTTGGCTGCACTGCCAGGGAATTTGCATCGATTATTTTCCCCTCAACAGATACATTTAAATCAATGTGGCACCGCGGAGCAAGAACGGTGTGAGAAAATGTGCAAGGCACACAGTGAACCACGGAGCTGTAACCTTGGTCAGACAGGAGGAGCCACAGCTCCCCCTTCATGCCAAACAGATGAGATCAGGACTAAAGAAACTGTGAGGACAGCACCATCTCAATCTCCTTATGAGAAAACATTCTCCTCCCGAGACCCATAATGACATTTCTACGGGCTAATATGTCTTCATTACGCTGCAATGTTTCATATGTAAATGTGTCACGCTCAGTTTTTTTTCCTCTGGTTTTATGAAATATTGCTTTTGCACAGTTTTGCTTTTGTTCCTTTTTGAAATTCCTAAATAAGGTTTCTTTGTTTTCTATTGTTTCAGGTATCCACACAGCTCTGTGTGGATTGACCGACTATGTGGGAGTAGGTCAATCAAAATCCTGTCTGAGACGCTGCTCTTAATTTTGCCTTGATATTTACATTTTATTGTAAAATTCAGGCTTCCAAATATTTTTGTTTTAGCAATATTTACAGCAGTAAATAGCAAATATTCCATTCATAAGACGCATGTCAACATTGCTTCAAATATTTTGCCAAAAATATACTTTAATTTGTAGAAATTAGTGTGTTTTTATGAATAAATAAACTAGGCCTTCCTCATCTTGTGAGGACAAATACTCCACAAGCACACAGTTGTTCAGAAGGACCACTTTTGATCATCTGAAATGTTGTTGGTGAAAAGTAGGTTAGTGTATTATTCATTCTGTGACAAAATCCCTTGGATTTTATGCCGACCCAGCGTGGAGCTGGAGCCGTGCTAATGCTTCATCACAGGGTTTTTATCTTAAATCAAATTTTCAAGAAAGCTGATCTCGGAGGATTCTGTCTCTAATGAAGTCCTGCACTGCCCCCTTGCAAACACTCAGCTGCATGTTTACAGGGTGCAGGGAATTTTATATTTTGTTTGGAAATAAGTTTTTGCCAAATAAATGCATTAATGCAACAACAATAAGTGATTTAAAAAGGTTGAGTCTTTTTTATTTTTATTTTGAAGCTGTAGACTCTAAATAATAAATATTGCTTCCTAATTGGAAGGGCAATTTTTAACACACCCAGCTCACACCATAACACCATGCTCAACTCCAACCTGCTCGCTTCCCCCTGTCTTCCCCTCTTTTCCCATCTCATTGATAGTTTCTCCTGGAGCTTCAGCCTCCCGCATTGAGATCAAAGTGGCTGTCACACACACACTGCCAGTGGAGGATGGTTCAGGAGCATTTCCCTACAATATATTATTCCACTCTGGATGATGAAAGAGTGTATGCTGGGGGATGGAGATGACACTGTTACGGGGCAAATACAGTAGGGGGCGTTCCATTAGGTTGCCCTCCCAGGGGATTGGTTTGCAGAGCGACAAGAGTATGGTTTGGGTTCACAAATCTAGGGATGACCTTTACAACTGATTAAGCTGGAATTTAATAGACACACATACGCTCCATGTGCCCCACTCGAAACTAATAGTTTTGTTGGCGTAAACAGCATAAAAAGGGGCAAAGAATTATGGCAGGTTTGCCACTGACTGCCTTCGTATGGAGTAATCTTTTCTTGGCAGAGAGAAAGAAGAAAATAGGATCTTTCCAATATCTCCCGACTGTCTCTGTTCTCTGAAAGGCACTTCTTAAGTCTGACTAAAGCATACACTCCTCTCTCCCCCAGGGTGTAGAGGCAGTGGTGCAGAAAAAGTGAACTGCAGAGGACCCCACTGTTTAGCAAACACTCCTACTGAGGGGGGGAATTAATTATTCAAAGCTAAGGACCAAAGCAGCCCAATTTGATTGAACCACAAAGGAAAGGTCAGAGTGTTTCTTATGAGGAACCTCTCAGTTCTGCTTGATGACAGCTGAAAGGACGTGTACAGTGCGTAAGGCTGAATCACAGTCTGGCCAACAGCTCAATTAAAAGGGCAAAGATGTCTAGGTGAGGATGTGTTCACAAGACATGTGATAAATAGCAGCTCCAACATAGTTTTTCTAAAAAAAAAGCTGTGGACGGTCTGGAGGAGCTGAAGATATTTCTATCATGTGAGTCAAGCAAAAACTGGTGAGAAATGATAAAGGCTTCCACTGCAACTCTAAGCAACAATTTCATTTCTTCCCTTTGAAAGTCAGGATATCATTTTTCCCTATTAATTTTGACTTGCATATTATAATAGACAATTGTATAATTTATTAATTTAATAAATAATCTTAATCATATTTATTCTTATGCAAAATGGCATTTGAAGGGCAAAATTCTTAAGTTTAAATATCTGACAATGCTTCACGGACTCATTTGAAAACTAATAAAGGCAAAGTTTGTTGTCAAGCTCCATTCCCATCCTGTGATCTGCATAATCCTATCAAATTTCACTGTGAAAGACCACATCTTTTTTTTGTAGCCATGCTGCAAATGCCTGGTTTTCATCAAGTCCTTTCTCCCAACGCTGAGACCACAATGCATTTTTCACAGACCATGAACATACAGTAGGAGTTCAACAACATCCAGCTACATGATCTTTGGGGTTTATGGAGTAAATCTGCCATTAAAGTACAATACTGCTGAGGCCCTGCAGCGTTGTGGACCAATACTGTATGTTATAATCTCTGAAAACTGTGGACTAATGCACCCCAGCAGGGTTGAAAGCGGAGCCAGGAGGGTTAATTCTACCGCTGTGCAACAGGGGGTGCCTGATCAGTCACTATTGGTGCGTGCACGCCACGCACATTAAGCATTGTAATCCTATTGGTCGTTTCCAATGCCCTGTCAGCCAATCATCATTGCCCCAGCTCCACCATTCCATGGAAACCAGGCCTGAACCAGTAACGACATTAAATTAACTGCAACTTCATTGTGCTTCAGACGTCTCCCAATAACCCAACTAGAACCAGAACAAAAACGTGATAAAAACAGATATTAACGCATCTAGTAGTTTTTGGAAAATGTATATTCATATTTGGTTATTAATAAAATGTATAATTACAAGTACAAAAATAATCCACAATCTGAAAGCAAAAAAATAAAATTAAAATAACTCAAGCTCTTCTGCTTTAATTGCAGATATTTAATCACAATACTGCATTTGTAGCCTCTTTACCTTACTAATATGAATTATCTAGCCGATTTATGTTTTTGGGGTATCCCAGCTGATGGATATAAATAGATAGATATGATAGGGGATAGGTCCTCTCTCAGATGATTTCTCACAGATGGTGCAGCCATTATATCTTGGTCTCTCAGATCATTAATTTCCCAGGTAATAAAGCCCCGTGTTGTTAGCAGGGCTCCCCTTTCCTCCCATTCCCCATGTAGTAGGATGAGGCTGGATGTGGCTGGTGAGTAGGTGCAAAATGAAGATGACAGTTTGCTCCGTTGTTCATCAGTGATACCATGCTGTGTCTATAGCACATAGATGAAAAATTAAACTCAACACCAAAAATGTAATGTGTTGTAATAGCATGTTATTTGTCCCCACAGAGATTTCTATCACTGCTTCAGGTCTGCCGTCAATGCATCCATTAAGGCTTGATAGATATGAGTGTTTGAAAGTAAATTTGTCTCCAAATTTATGACAGATGATATGTCTTGCTAATATCCAATAAGTGGAACGTTGGAAGCTTCCAAAGACCCCAAAATAAAGCCATTAGTAAATGGAAAACAACATTCTCAGTGAAACCCTGATATCCTGAAGATTAAAATTACAATTTCATACCGAGCTGACTCCATTGTTAAATATATTGACACGGTGTCAAAGAACAGAGCTAGCGAGTTGATGTTAAGAATGAAGATGTACCCTTTACTCATAACTGACAAATTTAAAATGAACAAAAACAAAAAAATCAAATGAGAAAGAGAGTAAAACAAAAAATGAATTTTAGGCTTTTTACACGTAAAAAATAATGGTAATCCGAGAGGTCAATTAAAAAAAAAATCAGTTTTACCGCATCATCGGTTATAAACAAAATTCAGCACCTTACAAAAATGAATTTACAGTTAATTTAATTTATGGACATTTTTCACTACTGTTTATGTCACCATGTCTTCTCTGTAACAAAAGTGTTGATAGATGCTTACATTTTGCTTTTATAAAATAAAATAAAAACACTTTTCAACCTGTTTCAAACATAGCATTAATTAAAATAAAATTGTATGCGTTTCCATTCCTCATGTACAAAAGTATGTAATAAGATTTAATAAACAGAACTGAGTCCAAACATGATGACCTTAAAATCCAGCTATTTTGAAATGCATTATATTTGTCCACTGATGACATGATTCATGTTCTTTTCTGATTTACTGCAGCTATGGGGCAAAAGAGAAGTGAGAATATATTCAAGATGCTCTCTGTATTAACAGCAATACTGAGTGAGAGTTGCCCATATCAACTTTGAAGTCAGGTAAAATGCATCAGTCTGTGGCCTCTCTTCCTGATATACATATATTTCATCACATTTCACATTAAATACCCTGTAGTGATGCCTACTCACCGCTCCCTGGCAATGAAAGGCTATACACTACGAAAAAAAAAACAGATAAAGAAAACAAATTCAGCCTTGATTGTCAAGCACTTCAGTGCTATGCCAGCTTCTATGAGGCAAAACAGCAACACAATGTTCCCACTCATAAGACATGCAAAGTTCTCTAGAGCAATAAACTGATTTTGAGAGCTCTCATCAATCTTTAATCCTTCCTCGGGCTCTGTGGGGTGAGTAAAAACCTCTCCGCAAACCCAGAACAAGGCCAAAATGCAGCACATTCAAGATTCAGGCAAAGGTCTTGTTGGCAATTGGAGGGGCCAAATAGACTGGGGAGACCTTTAAACTCTTTCCCCAAATGGCAGAGACATGTGCCAGTACCTATTTTCTGTCCAAATAAAAAAATAATATCCATCAGATCATAGGAATAAAACATTCCAAAAGACACGAAAAGATTATTAATGAGGAAAAAATTGGCAAATTATATTTTTTTGTGTTACAATCCAGATGTAATGGAACATAGTGAGGGTTCCAAAGAAAGAAAGAAAAATAGCTGGAAGGCATATTTAAACAGAAACTGCCTGGTGCTGGGTGGCTCTGGCACTTCTCTCTAGCATCCAAAAGTCAAGGACACAAACTAGGCTGATACGACAGAGGAAAATCTAAATAAATATCTGCACCATCGTACCAATGCCACGAACATAGCCGCTGGGTGTAGCTTGTGAGTTGTTGCCAAATGGCTATGACAGTTCAGTGCACTGTAGATCAGTGAAACCATGGAGTCTTGTTGAGTCTAGAGCACAGTGATGAAAAATTAATTCAGACACCAAAAAAAAATAATAATTAAGAGCCAGAGGAAGCGTGTGTAGTCTGTCCCCTGAGGTTGTCCTCTGCTTTAAATGTGTCTATTCTGAGTGGAACCCCGCAGTTTGTAATGCGACCTAAGCAACTGTCTGCTGACTGATAACCTGGTGGGACTAAAGCTCAGGCTCTCTCACTGGCAGATCACAACCCTACAAAATTCAAGCAAATGATTACATGTGGAACACAGAGTAGAAAGGTGGCTGGAGAAGGAGGGTGTCATGGAGGTTCTGTCGAAGTGTGTGCATGTGTCTGTCTCACACGAAAACACAAGGGGTGGTTAAAAAGGCCCGACAGAGACTACAGCAAAACAAAAAAAACATTACCGGTAGTTGGACATCATTTTAAAAGTGAAGCTACTCTGTGTGAGTGATTTGCCGCATCTATCCAGAGTCCCTGCATCAAGAACATAGCCTAAGAGGACGTGACAGAGACTGATCACGCTCAAGCCGCAAACAAACATATCTGTTTACTTTTAATATTAGGTGGAAGTGGAATGACCAAATGTGCTGGAGTAAACCCAGAAAACCTTTGCTGGCCTCTCCCATTTGTATCGGAATCTGACTCCCCAGAGTAGTTTGATTTTCTGTTACATCCTGTTTTATTAAGGTAGAGCAAGTTCGATGGGAGGAGGGGGGGGGGGGGGGGGTCTACCGCTCCAGCAGCAAAGCAGGTGGCCAGTTTGATGATAATAAACAGACAGCATTGGTGGCCTAATTTCTTCATGTCAGACAACACCATATGGCTCCTCTGCGCTCCTCTACCTATTTAGAAACCTTGTATACATAAGTATGCGAGTACCACAGTCTTCACAATTAATTAAAAAAGGGACGAAACAGGATACACTTTTCATATGCTGTACCGGTAAATGGGGGGGAAAACATATCCCCCCAGGTATGTACGTGTTATGTATGACATGTCCTTGAAAGCAGAACAGTTTTAACAGACAGCATGCCTTTTTTCTCCCCCTCAACAGATCCTTAACTTTTACATAAAATGGAGACAAGGCCTTTCACTGTTGTAGAGCATTTGTAGGGATACATTGAATATGTTCAATGTCTGACCTTGAGTGAACATTTCGGGCTTACTTCGCTTCATACCAGCACATAAAAGCTTGTGCAAAACAATATGAAGTTAAGTTAAAATGTAGTGCATCATCATTGTAATGAAAGTTAATTTCATTTAAGGTTGATTAAATGTTTAAAAACTTTATGTATTTCAATTGATGACAATTCACAATACATTGATGTCTTGGTTGTAACTGTCACCAGTCAGCAGAGTAAATCATAATGAAAACATTTTCCTGGAAAGCTTCAAAAACCTGAGCCACTGATGGTCTCTAAAAATGAAGCTCCAAAGGCTTTTCATGACAGCTTTGCCAGCTCACCACCAAGAGAAGGGAAGGACTCAAAGAGGTACCTCAAGAATATATTCATAACCATGCGACTCTTGACAGTGATTGCTGACACAAAGACTCTTAAACTGAGGTGGTGACAGGTGATGAGGCAAACTTTGTGCACCACAGAGACAGGACAATCCTTCATGTAGCAGTAAAAAAATATATATATATATATATGCACTATATGTCTCATATGTTGCATGCTATGTTGGAAAGTAGAACACATGATTTATTACTCTTGGTATTGAATGTAAATTGTTTCCAGTGGAATATTAGATTCTGCTTCTGCAGCCACATCACTGATGATGGTTCCCATTTCTAGAGAATTGGGGTAAATGCTCGCTACCACTTTCACTTCGATTAACATTATTAGTGTTTTTTGTCTTATTATAGTTAAACTCTTATTTCATTTACATCTTTAAAGGCTGTTCCTTTATATTGAACTGAATGAACAAAAAATGGAAAGATGGACATAATCCAAAACATATCCAAAATTGTAATAGTTATTATGCCCGTTGTGATAAAAGCATTTAATCCAACTAATTTACATTTCATTCATGCCAAAAACACAGGAATTATTCCCCAGGTGTCGTTTTAACACAGTAATAATCTGAACACAAAAGTAATACGTTTTCAGCTAAAGAGTGGTTAGGGCCCTTGTCCCCCACCCCCTCCCCCCATGGCTTCCTGGCAACATTATGGCAGTGGGGGAAAAATAAAGCAGAAAATGGGTTTTCACAGCAGACAATATCATGCAGATAACAAGAAAGACAAGTATTGAAAACGTTCTATTGGGACGAGTTTACAGAAATGCCTCGTTTCAGTGAAACTGTTGAATTCCCTGCTCTTAATGGCACACTAGTGGGGGTCACCGTTAAGTGACAAAACAATATCAGTGGGGAAACATTTGCATCGCAGCGTACACATATACAAGTTGTCAGGCATAGCAAGCCTGGCCTTTACAATGTGACAGCGATCCCTTTAGGTGTGAGGCAAGCGCAGCTCAGCGGCACAGGGGATGGTGAGAGATTTGGTGGTGGTGGTGGGGGGGGGGGGGGGGGGGGGGTGACTGCGGAAGTTGCATGCAGTGAGGTGTGTGTCAGGGCACCAGAGAAAAGCAATGATTACACACAATGAATGGACCAGAGTGCATGCTGACACTAATGCTGTCCAAGGGGAGACACGAGACAGAGCACTTGTGACAACTGTGAGAGGGTGTCACTAGCCCAACAGATGGCATTATGGGTACTAAATTGAGCAAAAGTTGTTTTGGGTTTTTCTCAGCCCTGGAAATATGTAAAGTTCTAAATTGACACCCCAAAAAATAAAGAAATAGAATAATGAAATAGAAATTCTGCAAAAATAATTAAATGATGTTTATTTAGGGTCCACTTTATATTCAATGGTGCAGCAGATGAAACGTATCTGATCTTTATGAAGCAATTAAAATAGCAGGTTTGCTACGGGCAAACGCTGACTCACAAGCACTTTCTGCTACAAACCTACAAAGTAAGAATGTGTAGATTAATGCATTGCCCTCCCACCATTTCACTGTTGCCATCATCAGCCAGTAGGAGTAGAGGTTTGTTTGGAAGCAGGTTCATCACATCAATAGGAGCTGCATCAAGAAGAGAATACCATCCTACACAAAAACTGTCACAACTCAATGTTAATTTAATCTGTGAGGAACCAGGCTTGCATTTACACATAGACAATGTCCTCCACAACATAAGGCGGGGTGTTTCTCGAGACAATAATATTAGCATAAGATTCAGTTATGCTCTCAGAGTTCATCTCTTCATGAGGGGATCCCAATGTGTCCCAAGCATCATCTCGCTTAAGGGATGCGTTCAGACTCACGCCGTCTGATAAAACAACACCTGCACGTCTCGCTACACATGAATAATTTAAATGTTCATGCAGATCTAGTGAACTTGTGCAAAACTTGTCCCACTGCAACACTCATTTCAATCCCATGACTAAATCATGCAGTACATATAAAATACATGTGCCTTTATATCTAACACTTATAACATACAATAGGTTGAATGTATACATGTTTGAATAAAGATATGTTTACAAGATATAAATGCATTCAGATTATATACAGCACACCCTGCACTGACCTGAATAATTTGCTAACTACTATGTCATTACAAACCTGCAATGGGTACGGCAAATGCGCACAAAGCACAGAACTAGTTTTACAAAATATGCAGTGACAATGTGAAGAATATCTGTATGTGTTTTGTAACATTATTGAGAAAGTAGTCCTGATACTGAAGTGGCCAAAAATGTAAAAAATAATCCAGGCTCGTTTTTGCTCTTTTGTGTTTTGACACAGACAAATCTGAAGGCAATGATAGCAATTCAACTTCAGCTTAGTAAAGGTGTTGAATAAACATGCAAGGGGCCAAAATATTTTTTTAGTGTCGTCCCAAGACCGAATGGATCTGCCGATCCAGAACGAAGTGTAGACCTGAACTGAAACTACTACCAATGGGTTAAAGTGGATGGAAAATTGTTTTAAGCACATTTTGGAATTAATTCCTGAAATTCATTGTAAACTGAGATGGGTGAGCATGTTTGTTCTTTGACTTTATTTCAGGCAGTTTCAGATTATGACTGCTTATATATTGGCCATTATGATATTTATGGCATGCCGTTCAGGAACTTATTATATATATATATCAAAAGTGCTGGAATATATGGACCGAACTATGAAAAGTCTGAGAATATGGACCGAACTCTGGAATATATATACGAAAAGTCTGAGAATATGGACCGAACTATGAAAAGTCTGAGAATATGGACCGAACTCTGGAATATATATACGAAAAGTCTGAGAATATGGACCGAACTCTGGAATATATATTTTGATATATATATTCAGACATTTTCATAAATATATTCAGACATTTTCATATATATATTCAGACATTTTCATAAATATATTCAGACATTTTCATATATATATTCAGACATTTTCATAAATATATTCAGACATTTTCATAAATATATTCAGACATTTTCATATATATATTCAGACATTTTCATAAATATATTCAGACATTTTCATAAATATATTCAGACATTTTCATATATATATTCAGACATTTTCATAAATATATTCAGACTTTTTTCGGTGCACGGGAATATATATTTGAAAGCCGCGGTGTAGCGGTTAGGGCTCCGCACTCACACCCCTGTCGCCCCTGTTCGATTCCCGGTCGGGCAAACTAGTTTATGACTTTCAACGGAAACAAATCCACGGGCGCTTTTTTGAAATCCTCCACTTCGACAGGATATTTGTACTGTAAGACATGCTGCTGTCTGACTGTACGTGTACTCTAACATTCTATCTAATAAATACATTCTATCTAATAAATATATTCATCATCATCACGGCGCAGCTGCGATCTTGCGTCATCACTGAGCGAGTCAGCTCGAAATCTAGTGCCGGCAATTCTCAATGAGGAGATAATGAACGCCCTGAAACAGATCTGCGAGGGCTTTTTTGAAATGCTCCTCTTAGATATGATGTTTGATTGTACTTGTACTGTAATACATGCTATAAGTGTCCGTGATGGGGTCGAGGCTGCCTGCCCCGGAACATGCATAGCGCCGTTCTGGCTTTATACGGCACTTGACGGGTCGCGTGATGGGGTCGAGGCTGCCTGCCCCGGAACATGCATATCGCCGTGCATAAAGCCGTTCTGGCTTTATACGGCGGAACATGCATAGCGCCGTATAAAGCCAGAACGGCGCTATGCATGTTCCGGGGCAGGCAGCCTCGACCCCGTCACGTGACCTGTCAAGTGCCGTATCAGGTCAGAACAGTTTGGCCAGCGAGGGGGCGTGACGATCAGCTGTCGGCACGCCAGCCATCACGTGACTTGTCGGACACCCACAGCATGCATCACACTACAAATACAGTCAAACATCCTGTCTAAGAGGAGCGTTTCGAAAAAGCCCTTGCGGGTTTGTTTCAGGGCGTTCATTATCTCCGCATTGAGGATTGCCGGCACTAGATTTCGAGCTGACTACATTTATGACACAAGATCGATCTGGCGCCCCGACCGGGAACCGAACGGGCGCGACTGGGGTGTGAGCGCGGAACCCCAACCACTACACCGCGGCTTTCAAATATATATTCCCGTGCACCGAAAAAAGTCTGAATATATTTATGAAAATGTCTGAATATATATATGAAAATGTCTGAATATATATATGAAAATGTCTGAATATATTTATGAAAATGTCTGAATATATTTATGAAAATGTCTGAATATATTTATGAAAATGTCTGAATATATATATGAAAATGTCTGAATATATTTATGAAAATGTCTGAATATATATATGAAAATGTCTGAATATATATATGAAAATGTCTGAATATATATATCAAAATATATATTCCAGAGTTCGGTCCATATTCTCAGACTTTTCATAGTTCGGTCCATATTCTCAGACTTTTCGTATATATATTCCAGAGTTCGGTCCATATTCTCAGACTTTTCATAGTTCGGTCCATATTCTCAGACTTTTCGTATATATATTCCAGAGTTCGGTCCATATTCTCAGACTTTTCATAGTTCGGTCCATATATTCCAGCACTTTTGATATATATATATAATAAGTTCCTGAACGGCATGCCATAGATATTCAAAACCCCAGGGTTGAATCACAAGACATGAGTTACGCTTTGTTTCAAAAAACAGTGTATACATCATTTTCCAGTCTAATTTACAGAATGGCCATCACATTTATTAAGGACAATTTAATCTATTTACAAATACTGCCATAGAGTAAGCCCAGAGGTATCAGTGCCTTATGGAGAAGAGGAATTACATCTCCAAATGACAGCGAATGCCTATCAAAACATAATGATATACTTTATTTTAAACACAAAGCCTTAAGAATGGACATCTTCTCCCTCACTGCCAGGCGAGGTGTCAGTGTAAGCTCTGCTCTATGACTACTGACTGGGAGACACTTTTGGGAAAATCAACAAAGGAGAACTCTTCATCATCTTGGCAGGTAGGTCTCTTTACAAATTACCTTTTCCCCTCTATCTGTCACACAGGGGAGTTCACCTGCATCTGGAGCACAATGCTCTGCTGCTTTGCTTCTTCATATCCCACTTCTCCACAGCTCGTCTCATAAAATATTGCTTTATTATGTCTTGAAAGAATGTCGCAAGTGATGTGAATTTTTAAATAGTTAAAAAAAACTGTGAATAAGCTTGACTCACCTGCATGCTGAATACAATGCACATCAATCTATACGTATATTGCAATCAAATATTGATGGAATAAAACATTTATAGCAAAGGATAGATTGTTTCTTGTCACTTAATTACATTAAGACATATTTCTTATCAAGGTTTTTATAGCTCATATGCAGCTGCTGGGGTTAACACAAGTTACCATTCTGTGTTTCATTTGCACTTGAAAGCGGACTTGTGTCAGCCCTCTTGCAAGTTGCTCTACTCTTCATTCACATACTGCAACAAATGATTAAGCCAATGTGAAACAGCAATAAGCAGCGAGCATCACCCGGTGGACTCGCCTAATTGGGTCAGTCAAACAGGATCTTCAGAGAATCGCAGTAGGAAGACAGTGAGCTTCCAGCACCCTGACAGTTCTGCAAGTCTCCATGCAGACCACTGCAAAGGAACAGGCACGGGCTTATGGACACCATGATGGGACTTTGATTAAAAAAGAACAGTCTCCTGATAGCCTCATGGTGACACCGCATATCTTGTCGTCTTTCTTTTGGATCTTAGATCTATTTATGCAATTCCCCTTTTCGCCACGCTCTGAGAAAGGGAATAGTTTTGTTATTGTAAGAAAGGTACTTGAATGTCCTCAACTCTTTTGTGATATGGAGTCCCATGGGACTTCTGGAGCATCTTGCCCATGGCTTTAGATACTGATTGACAATGGAGGCACATAGCTGCCATTAAATACGTACACAGCGATGTTTTCTTTTTTTCATTACATCTTATCTGGGCTCTGCAAGATGAAATATTGCATCATAATTTCACTCGTACTTTTAATATTAAAACCCCTCCTGCCATTTATGGTTGACCTCAATAAAATTCAATCAAAACACCAGAGATAGGGGATTGGTGCCAGTGCATGATGAATATATGATGACAGAACTCTGTGTTCAGTGATTTAAATAGCTGAATTTTATCTAATTGTAATTGACAAGGCTTGATTTGCCCGTAAAATGATTGAATTATATGAGATATATTTTTTTCTTATTTTATGGTTTTACAATTTTGACTCAGCGAGGCTGGAACTTTGGGGCGGATAGCCTGAAGAACTATTAAAGATGTATGTAAAATAAATATAGAGGCACCTTTTTGGATGTGATTAGAGGATTCAGAAGGTCAGTTTTGCCTAAATTGACTTTTTTTTCTGCAGAACATAGACCAGATTTGTATTTATTTGCTGTCAAGTTACCCCTCACAAACCTTCCATCTTAAATTGATGCTACCACTTCTGTCCAAACTAATGCCAGACAGTGAAGGTGGAACAAATTCTTTTGGCTGATGTTCCAATGTAGAAAAACAGACAAAAAAGGATTACATGCAACTCTAAGTCTGAGAACACGCACAACAACACAATAAGAAAGTGTTAGACGATTGCACCCGGCATGTAACAAGTTTAGAAATATTGTGCAACTGAGGCAAAAAAAAAAAAAAAAAACAGCGCAGATGGTTGTGCTGTCCACATGGGAAACATACAAACATACCCAGTTTAAATATAGCAAAAGTGATTATAATCTAAAGGTGGGAAGCAATTAATTACACCGGCATTAGTGGATTAAATATTTTAGGAATTATTTCTTTTTTCTAGCAGCCACAGATATAATAAAAAAAGCCCCACTAAAATTAACATTTTATTACATTTATTAACTTAAAATGATTGCTATTTTCACAATTTGACTATTGAATGTGAAACTGCTGTTTAACCTTCTGGCTTTATATGTCTGCATCAAAAGATACATTTCAGTACAGATTAAACTGATGGTGTAGCATAGCAATAGGCTTGAACACCTAAACAAAAACCAATTCCACAACTGCAAGAAACGGTGCTGTTATGCAGGAATAACAATTTTAACCCGACTCATCATTAGTAACATGTATTAAATAATTTCTGTTAAATCACTATCAACCACCTAATGAGGCAGACTATCTATTAAATAGATCACACACTCTCTCACACACACACACACACACACACACACATGCTCTCGGACACAGGGAGAGCATAGAAACTCTGTACATAAAAATGGTAGAATCGAACCAAGAACCTTCTTGCTGTGAGGCAACAATGCTACCCCACTGTGCCACCATGCTTAAAAAAAAAGAAATCTTCATCTTGGAGCCTCATAAAAATAACTAAATTAGAGGATCTTTAAAATAACAGTATTATTGCATCTCAGCTCTGCATGAAATCGACAAATTTTGCTACTATCAATAATAGTTTTTATAATTTGATCCGAGTCCAATTTTCGAAAACGTTATGAAAAACAAGATGTTTTGTTTGTTCATCAATTCCCACTTCTCAAAATGCCTGGCCTCCTGTTGGTTTGAAAGCTGGGGTTCTTTGACCACCGCCGTGACTGCAGTTCCTCATACACAGGAGAGAATAACATGACATTTACCAGAGCTGCAAGGCGGTAATATAGTTTTTTTTTTTTTTTTAAATGGCACGGTTGGAATATACAAGGCTGAAAGGACCCACGCTGGGCCCCCACTGGGACTAGCCTGCTAAGCACATTCAGATGGGGGTAGCAATCACAAGCATGGAGGCAAAGCTGAACTAATTCATACAAGGTGCAGGACATTTGCAGAGCAAATGTCGGTCAGCTTACTGTTGGAGCCCACGTTATTCAACTGGAACCGCTATGACAGAAATGCTCGTGACAGCTCCGCTAATTTATAGTGACCAGAGTGACCTCACTTTTCAAATTGATCAATCTCATAATGACTTCATCCAACATAACATATAATTTGAGGTGATTAATTTTAGACACATTCTCACAATAATGCCCCATGAAGTTTGAGAAGGAAAGACTGTACGGGAACGCATTTGTTTCATTTTAGATTTTCATTTATCCTATATTTTTTCTACACAACAGAGTAAAAGAAAATGGTTTATTAACTGATTTTTAACACGTTACAAAACTGACATTTTCCAATCACAAGCGTCATTAAAGCATTGTGTTGTTTCATACAAGCACAGAACAGTGAGAATGTCAATGTCAGACTTTGGAGTCACACAACAAGCCGGTGAATTTGCTTAACACTGGGAGGTATATTTATTTCCATCAACAGACATTTGTCCATGAAAATATTGTGTGGAGAACACCTGTGGGAACAGTAACCTCCAGCTCAAAGGCTATATTTCCTGATTTTAATTGGATGTCTTTGAAGTAGCATTGAGAGAGGTCTCTGCTGCAATACAAAGAATGAAACTAAGAATACTACTGCCCTTTTTATTATTCCCATAAACACTACCATTGCTCTACAGTGACATGAGAAGTTTTGTAAACTCTGAAGAGCTTACAAGCACTTATTAACTAAAGTTAGAATCGCAAGATAGCTTATTAAAAAAATGGTTTCACTTCTTTACAAGTGAGTCGTGCGCTGTCTGTTTGTTCATTTTGTTGTTTAAGCAATTTCAAATGTCTGAGACAGCAACCAAAAACATCATCTCAGTAGGGTGGCACTGAAGCACTCATAATCAAAATCACATCTCAGCGTCTTTGATATGATAGCTGACCCCCCTGTGAACATGGAAATCAATCTCTTTGACTGGCAGTGAGAGGATGTTTTTTTTTCTTTTCACATCAATATACAGTAAGAACAGTTTAATTTTTTCCAAGGACCTTTTCATACTTTTTCCATCATGCCTTTACTTAAATGTCGGACTTATATAAATTATTTATCTGTGAAAAACAATGACATGTAGTCTACACATGGGACGAGAACGATCTATTCACTTGCAATAAATATAAATTTCCGCCATACATAATCTCTTTTTTCTTAATTTCAATTAAATTTGGTATCGAGCAATGGTGAAGGAGACATTCCAAGATGTAGTAATCAAGTTAAAGTAGAAAGTGCAAAAATGTAGCATCAAGTAAACGTTTTGCATTTAAAATCAAACTTTAATTATATGGAATTTCTGAGATTCAAGTCAGAAGTCCAACTTTTTTTTCATCTGGGCTTAACTTTCATTGTAGTACAGGTGCACATGACATGTATATTTATCTGAGAATGTGAAGCATGGTCCTCAGTGGTAATTTTTTTATGCAGCACGTTATTGATGCATTATTTGAATGTTTTGACTCCTCAGGATTAAGCTGATTTTTAATTCTAATCCACAGTTTTGTTGTTCAATCAATAACAGTATATTTTATTGAGAGGTTGCATATATTATATTTTAATCACAGTAGATTCTTAATGCTAGACATAAACACTAGATTTGCTCTCCTTTGTTCAGTTTGATAAATTGTTATATCAACCAGATTTGAATTTCAGTTAACCATTTTACTTCCTAAGGCTGCACCAAAAAGCCATTCAAAAAAATAACACAGTAAATGCTAGAAATTATAACTCAAATCTATCACTGAGCTTCTGCTGACAAATATAATCCTATCAAGTTCATTTAGCGGAGGTGTCGCCCATCCTCTCTTATGCACTTAATGGATAGGAGATAGAGTTACCGGTTCCTGTTGTTGCAGGGATTGGAGTCTTGAGCCACCGAGAGCGAGTTATTCAGCGCTGATCTGCTTCCTGTAATGAATCTTACCATGGGGTTTCTTTGAAAACCAGACAGCTTCAGTAGGAATCAGTACACACAATTTCAGGCTTACAAAATCATGTTTGAGTGTCTGGTGAACACTAGAGTGCATGGAGGTAATATAATCCTGTAGTCCAAATTGTAGGTATTAAATCATGAAGTGATAAGTTAGATTTGTCATATAGTGTCACCGATACATGCAGCTCATCAACAAATTGCACTGGTCACTGCACCAAATTTCAATTCTACACAATATGGTACTCAGAGTAACATATTCAATCTAACTCACAATGCTTTTTGATTTCATACTGCAGGAATCCTCAAAGACACCATTAAAAACCCTGGTCTCAAACCTAAATATATTATCCTTTAAAACTGTTAATTTTATATTAATAAATATGTATATTACATTATAAGGTGCATCATAAAACTAATTACAGCTTTAATAAGGATTCGGAAGAAATTTATACAAGTCTGTTTGGGTGATACATGATATATGCTTTCAGTATTAAGACTCCAACTGCAGCAAAAGACCATCCATGAAAAAAAAACATGTGAAATATTAATCGATTTTAATGATGGATGAAAAGATAATTGGAATGTCAGAAATGAAAAAGTATGGAGGAGTAGAGGTGTTTTTGAATGTAATAGTTGAACTTATGGCAGCAATTCAACCGAATTATAGCCATAGCAAATGAGAATTAATAAAAAAACATTCAAAAATGATGAAAACTTGAAAAATTAAGCTGCAGTCAATTCTATGCTTGTTCATTATTTAACCTAAAGCAATTACATTTAAACAATGAATAATGCAGAGATGGATATTATGAGATACTGTATTTCATCCGGTTGTAAATATCATATACAAATATCCAGATTTCCTTAAATGTTGCTTGTCACTATAAAATATTCCAGACAAATAGTTTGCTGTTAATCAATGAAGCAACTTCTACATACGACAAGAAGCAGTGAGGCAGACTTCTATGAAACATTAAATGTGTGGAAATGTGCAAACTTGTAGCATACAATACTTTTTTAATGGAGTGCATGCAAAACAAACCTTCTGACCCTTCCATGATCACTGCCCAGAGGGATATTTCTTTGACAACAAATAGTCACTGCTAAGAGGAGTTTTAAGGCCCACTCAATAGCCAAGGGTGAACGCCTTGGCTATTGAGTGGGCCTTTAATATCATCCCACCGATATTTAAATGAGCCCTACTATTCTTCCCAGCGCATTAAATAGGTCAGGTTAAATTTAATTGATTGGACCGATCCCACGGGCTGGTGGAAGAGCTTCACATTGATGTTTTTTATTTTTATTTCCTATGTTGGACAAATGGTCGTCCTGTATTCTTCATGAAGAAGACTAGATGAAACTGATACTTTGCTCATTATTTAATCCAAATAATAAAATCAGAAATGTTTGATCCAGCAGAGAGAAGATTTAGAGAAAGATGGAGATGCTGAAGCATCAATACTAAGCTGAAAGGTCAAACATTCACTACGGCTACTGTACCTACTCATTTTCTTAAGGAAAGTTCTGTCACACACACACACACACTATTGTGACCAGTGTGCATATCAGCTTACAATGTCACGCCCCGCCCTACTTTCACTAACTCCTCTGACTGGCTTGGCATAATGATGATGTTTCTGCATCCCTGAGTGAATGTTGACCACGTCAGTAATGACATCATCATAGCAGGAGCAGAGAAGGGTGGGTTATGATTACACTGTACCGACATTGAGAAACATAAATTCTGGGATCCATACTACCTGCTGGATGAATTTTAAAATTCAATAATCTGTTCGCCTCCTGAGGACCTACCTTTCCAAAAAGTCAAGTTGAAATTCATCTGAACATTTTGAAGTCATCCTTCTTATACACAAATGCACCGAGGCAGTTATAAATAGCTGAAGATGTTTACTTTGTGAAGTTTAACGTTCTGACAGTTGATCAGTATACCAATAAACGGCAACATAGAAATAATGGAAGAAGAATTTCATGCATCAGGTTACATGAATAAATATCTAATTATAATATGGATTATATCCCACGGGTATAAATGTATAAAGTTAATTTATGTATTCATCTTCATTTTTATTATGAGCAATTTTTGTTTTGTTTATTTTTTTTAGCAGCACAATCTGGTGTGTGCCCATCATTACCATGCAGCAGCAGTGATTTTTCATCTTTCCCTAAATGAACATGATCTTTACACGTCAAGAAAGACTCCAAAGACGGGACCTTCCTCAATAACTTGGCAGAAGCCCTACAAACAGCGCAAGCGTGAGGCAGTACACCATATGAGTAGTAACTGTCAATCACAGAGCAAAATGTCTCCTTGAACAACTTGCTATTCTTGTCACGTCACCGCTCTTTTACTGTACAGGAGCACTGCTGAGCAGAACGGCAGGCTGTGCAGGGGTGTCCTACTTTAATAAATGAGCTATAAGAGCTTACATGCTCGCAAAGAAAAACGATACTCCAGAATATCAGAACTGGAAATGTCTCAGTAACTATGTAATATTCTGATATTCAGACACATTCACAGGATCGCTTTCAAGACAATTTTCTTCTAAATTTCCGGTGTATATTGCACATAGATTAATGTTTCAGGTGCCAACATGATTTCACGCAAAACAGAAAGCCTGAACAAAGACATTTTTCAGGGAGATAAACTCTGACTTCCTACATTAAAGTGAGTCTTCAGCTGTCCTCATTTATTTACTTTAGTACTTCTGATATTTTATTTGATGCGTTATTATATTGCATGTATTGTTCTCTCTTATTCTACCTCAACTACTCACCAAACCAAATACTAATCAATGTTTTATTAAAATATCAAAAAGCCTTTAGATAGGGAATCTTACTTATTCATGTTTCTCTAAATAATTCTGCTGACACAAGCGCAGAAGAACGGCCGTGGGTCAGTGACCTGCTGCACCGGTTGCCCCCCCATCCCACTGGAACAAACATGCAGCAGAAATGTACTACAAAGGTTTCAAAGCATCAACATGCAGCACTTCGTTGCTCTGCATTTTCAAAAAACCTCAGATAGTATGATCAGTGCTGGTCGTTGAGCAGTATTTTCACAACACCACAACTATTAAAGTCATTAGTGGCCCTGCTGTGCTGCAATCTTTAGTCTATCCGGAGGGTGACCATTTGGGAATTGCTGGAACACAACGAAGCTGTAAAATTACATTCCATATATTTGCTTAGTTCTTTGTCTTGATTCAAAGCTGAATTGCTTTGCGGACGCGTTTTACACAAACAATAACAATTAGTTTTACAGTTGAGCTGTTCAGAGATTTGTTGTTATGTGTCCTTGACTGCTTTAAAGCCTTCACTTGATGTTATGGCTCCATTTTAGAGACATTTTGTGGTGGGACTTTATGGCCCTCTAAGCAAACAATCGTTTAAATTCAATTAAGACTATGAAATGGCGCTGTTGAAACCAGTCTTTTTAAAGCTTTGTTTTTGTGCAGTCTTGACCTATGTGCAATGACTATATCCAGCTCAATATAGACTGTATATTGCACATGGCAGTAGGTAAACTCTTCAGTGTATGTGCAGTGAATAAAATGGAAGCATTAGCGCAAAGCTCAGCATAATGAGGGACAAACAATAATGAGATGAACTCATTGTGCTCCTACTCAGAGAAATTCATAATTAGCAATTCGTTGTCATTGTATTACAGTCAGTGCAACTTTAAACTGGCTGAAGTGTCTTCGTGCGCTCACCTATCCTCAGGCACAGGAAATAAACCCACTGGATTCAGATGTGATTCATTTCAGTCACGAGAAGGGCTGCAATGGCAGATTAGGTATGATTATGAGTGGACTCATTCAATTTCACTATGTCATTATCTTTTACAATATCGACTCTGCAAATGGCCATAGCGTGTTTGAGAACAATTTCAAGATGGTTCTTTTCCTGATAATTGCATCACATACAAGTGCAATAAAGCACCAGAATCTTAATCCAGACAATAATTATTTTTACATTTAATCATAATTCAAAACCAGACAACTGCAGTTATCAGATTAAATCTCTGCAATGAGTCTGGGGCTAGTCTACTAGTACGGTTATTGACCTTTCCAATAATGTTAAAATAAAAAAATACAAGTAGGATTTAAATATAGTAGTGGAAGAGAAAAAAAACAGATTAGGAACTGCTTTAAAGTGCTAATAATAAATAAAAGACTATAAATGCATCTCACATGTTCAAAAAGATCAAGGAATATACATTTGTATGGTCTTACTACGCTAGAAAGTTAACGCAACGCAAGTCAAGTTCTTCACCTTGAGTCCTCACGTATAATTTCCTCTGAGCTCATTGCACCCCTGATCCAACAATATCATTATCAAACATCTTGTATCTTGTCTTCATTAAATCTCATGTTTTCATTTTGTCTTCAAAAGAAATTCATTATGAAAAGAAAAATGTTCAACAGCTTTTCCCCCCTGTATTACCAGGTGTCTCATTTGACCATTCTGATCAATTTTGATGAGCCTGTTGAGCAAAACTGAATAATTGATATGTTTTCCAACGACCTGATTGTCACAAACGAAGACAAATAGAGTGTAATGGGGTCATAAAATATTCACCTGAGTGTTGGCCTGAAAAATTATTAATTCCAAAGTAATTCCAGTACGGATTTAGGTGTCCTGACACAGACAGGACACCTTGACCATGAACTCTAAGGTGAGAGGAAAACAAGCAAGCGTGTTGAATAAATATATAATTTGTTGATTTTCTATTTTCTTATTTCTTTTACATCATGTATCACGGCTGCAGAATGTCAACCAGATACCATGAAAACACTCAGACCGCCGTAACAGAGGCTGGCTGGGAAGCCAAGTCAAGGTTACAAGGGAGTTATCACCACAAACACAACAAAAACCTTCACTCTGTTCCTGACATTTCTTCTGCTTGTGCTGCAACATATTTCATTGAGTCTCGAAAGATCTCAAAAAACAGTCAAATATGACAACTCATGATCTTTACGTTCCAATAAACAGCAACCTCTGTAATAACAGCATCAACACAACTTTATCAGACTAATCCGGCAACAGATTTTTCAAATGAGTTAGCTGAAAAGGTGCATCATGTCTTTATTTTTGAATGTTGGTGTTTAAATTACAATAAATTGTTTTATTGTGTCCATTTGGATAGCCAGTTACCTTTTCTGACAACCCATTTATTCATGGTGAAAATGATTCAAAAATAATAGCAGAGTTCAATCCAACCATTTAAATCACAAAGACTTGGTGCCATCTACTGTCAATATAGAGATATCATTGGGGATGTTACATAAAAAAAGAAAAGAGAAAATTGAGAACAGGGCAGCTCTGGCACCAAATTGAAATGTGCTCTCTTTAAAAATGCTATTTTCTCTGTTAGAATTACAGTGGTTCCATTTCCATTCAGCAGGATATCAGAAGACTTATTTTGAAGTATTAGAAATGCCTGATGTTTAGCACAAATAACTGACGAAGCAGCGCTGGCGTACCGTTAAAAAGAAAAAAAAAAGATATTTATACAAACAAGGTTTCCATAGCATTTCAGCGAGGCACCTCCTTCAGTGCACGTTACCAACACAGGCAGGTTGGATTGTGGGAGTAAGGTGATCATTAGCATATCAGTGGCACAGATTAACATACATTAACATATATTAGGTCTGAATTAATCAGGGCATGTGGTAGAACTTGGAGAGGCATCTGAAAACAGTCTCCTAGTCTCAAGTCAATTCATGGAAAAAGAATAGTCATGAAATAGTAATCTCGAGCAGCTCACATGAGCTCATGCAGCATACATGCAGAAGCGAGCTATGATATCTGGCTTCTCACATACAGCTCATTCTTTGATTTCGAGTAAACCTTCCATTTACTCGATGCGGCTGCTTTTCTCATTAGTGACAAATTTGGTTGTAATGGAGCTGTCCTTTTCTGTGGAGCTGGCATTCATTGATAAAATGAAAATACATGATTAATAGTTCTAGTATAGCTAGCCTGTCTAGATTTTAAAACAAATGTAAAAATAAATCTAATTGATCTCCTAATACTTCAGATATCTGATGATAATAAAAGGACATTTTGTGTTTAGAGACCTAAACCTAAATTTGAAGTCTTTATTAGCATTGAATTTTAAAATGAACGCTGACAAAAAATAAAAAATGAAATACACAGAAAAGGCTGGTGTCTAATTTGAGCTCTAAATTGTTGAACATAAATACTTTTTTAAAGTAAGGCCAAAGACTGTAAATTAAACTGGGTATTATGTTGTCCTTTATGTACCGTTCTCATTTAATCTTTATTTTGAATAATAGGTGGAAATGTGTTTTAACATAACCAAATTAAAAACAAGATAGAAAATGTCACGACAACCGGTCTAACTGCAGCATCTCAATATGTTTCCTTGCATTGAGTTCTTTGTAAAATTAAAATGACATTTCACTCCCTCCCATCAGGACCCATCTTAAATCATTTATATATCAATCAACCAAAGTCCGCCTGGAGCCACTTTTCCAAAGCCCTCTCATTGTAGGTGGAGCAAATCCACAAAATGAATTGGTAAACAAAGTGCGTGTGTGTGTGTGTGTGTGGGGGGGGGGGTTAAACTAATACATCAAATATGACCAATTCCACTACCAGCATTTTAGTAATGGCTACTTTTGCAGTTTGCTATCTCCGTGGAACACACAGCTGGTGTCCTATCTAGGTATGAACACAGATTTTGCCTTAGGCCTGGGTAGCATATTATGTGGCAGCGCACTGGAAGATGAACACCAAGCAGCTAATGTCATTCGGTCCAATACTCATCATTAACTTCTGACTGCCACGCGCATTGTTAAAGGCCTCGCTGAGACGAGGCCATATCATTGGTAGTATGAGTCAGGTCCTGACCGCATGTCCCACCCAGTTAGCAGTAAAATAAATAGTTTCCATTTAAAACACGACTTAAACAGCCCACAAAGTGCTCTTAATATTGTAATGTAATGAAAGTGTCACGCATGAAACCGGAATGCAAGTGCCCGAGTGGCTTGTACCACTTGAAAAGGCTAATTTATAAAAGGCAAGCTACAGCACTTGATGGACAGCTTCTTCTCCATGTTGCAGCATGGAAAGCGGCTGACAACTTGAATTATATGGTTATTAGGTCAGTCCAGTCTGGCTGTGTGGACCTGCTGACATCTCCACAATAGACATGATCCATCACACACACACCAAGGTTCTTGCCAGAATTGGTATAATGAAAAGAACCATCTACTTTATTTAACACTAAGTTCCTGAAACCTGTCGTTTAAGTTTCATTTAAATAAAGCAGCACAGTGATGCTGTACTGTTTGGTCTCAAAATAAAACTACTTTTATCAGAAATATATGACATTTCAACGAAAAATGTGTCAATATTGTCTCGCTCATATGCTTCCTGTAACACAGCTTTAGGGTTTCTAGTGAAATAACAGTGTAGCAGCAACTTATTGCCTTTGATCAACTATTAAAGGGTCACATTTAATGTTCTTCAACATGTTACATGTACACGACAGTACGCAAACTAGTACTTATTGTAAAATAATTTACAGACAATAGTGTAATTCCAGTTTCAAAGTACCGGTAATTCATTTATAATACGCGATGACCTAGACTAGAGGGACGAGTCTCTCTCCATTCACTTCTGCTTTGCAGACGGCTCCCACAAACAATGAAGAACTGCTCATGTGCAATACAAAATGTCTCAAACACAAAACCCTGAACAGTCAATTATTTGTCATCCAAAGTCAAAATTGGAAATTACTTTTTGAAATGCATCAGGCTGGACAACCAATGCTTCTCTTCTTTAGGATAGAGACAGCTCTATTATAATGAAAACATTAGACTGCCTACAAAACATAATTTTAAATATTCTATATTATATAAGATAAATAATGGGCAATCAAATTTTTAAGGATTTTTAATGAGCATTACATTTCTACAAATGTACTGTACATGTAGAAAAAGCAATCAAAATGCTGAATGTGAGGACATTTCCTGTTTTTATTGAAATACTTGGACCTTCAGACGTCTCTGCCTGTCCCTACTGAGACTAAAAAAATATTTAACTTTGGGCTGTATATGTCACGTAATTCACACCATTTACACTATACCCTATATGAGACAATTAAAAATATACTGACAGTATAGAAATCAGGCTGAATGTGGTCATGGTGCATGTCTATAGTCAAGACTTCCCTGGAGACATCTGGAGTGAAGGTTGTCAAATAATATATTACGCTTCAGCTGCTCGACATTGTTGTTCTTCAGTTTTGAGGGTTTTACTATCACCGTTGATATTCAAAACAGGCCATTTGTCATCCTGTGAAACCGTGTTAACAGCAGCAATGCCCACCTCGACACATCTTGCGGATCCTTTTTTTTCACAAGATTGCAAAATAAGCCTCTGTTCTGATGTGTTCCTGTCCAACACGGTGGATGGAATCTATGGCATTGTAAGTAACTTTCCACACTTCCTCAGGGGAACGATTTATACATCACACACTGCCAGAACCATGAGAAGGCCTGACAGCCTCAGATATGTGGATGTCAGATATCTGATTGAGGGTTTTATGCCAGTTTTCTGGTTTTATCGAGTTCTGTGGTTTGGGCCAGGGAATACTGACGCCATGGAGAGAATCAATACAGACATTTTGTTGATATCCACAAAGATGGTATGTTTGACATTTTAACCCTTCTTCTATTAGTTAAGTCTATTTCCACCAGCAGCTTGTCCATCAAAATGAGAGAGGAGCCTGACTATCAGGTCTGAATTTGTATCAAGGCCCACCAACAAATATTGTTACTGGCAGCCATATTGACTTGAAATAGCACATAAACACGATTAATTAATGTGTCATTAATCATTAATTATAGTTTTTCCATTTAGTGCAACAAAGCCTTTCCAGTGAGCCAACATGCAAAATAGCACCCTGACTCAGTTTGACCTGAATAGTACAGAGCCTTAATTAGCATCAGCGGTAACAACACCATTGTTTACTCTGCTTTTTCATATCAGAACGACTGCTGTGGAAAAAAAAGAACAGGTTTTAATCAGCAGGTCTGTTTCAGATTATTAGTATTTCACCAAGTGGCTTGGCTTTACAAGCTTTGACACTAGGTTAAGTCAAAATGACAATAAAGACGTGTGGAGAAATGACATCTCAGGGGGAAACTGTTGTTACTCTGGTCATTAAAAAGATAAAGACAGGTTACCAAATTAGATCACAACAAAATAGCCACGGTCACAATATTGGAAGGACTTAAATAGTCTTCTCATATTATTGTGTGATCACTTTGGAGGTCTCACAACTGCAAATTCACCCAAACCACCATCTGCAGAGCAGCCTAGCAGCCTCTAAGACCCGGTTAGGGAGCTAGCGGAGGGGCATCTGAGATGGTGCATATTGATTGAAATTGTATGCAAGGCCACCGTTCGAAAGCATTTAACAAAGGAGCCATCCAGTGGCCTGACATTGCATTGAAGTGCCAATCCTGGCCTTGGATTGCTTGACACATCACAGTATGGAAAGCCGGTATCTCCTAGAGATCATGGAGGCTGGATGCACCACGAATCTCTCACACTCACTCTCGGGTGTTGTTTGTGGATGTGGGGGAGGTCAACAAAAGATAAATGGATAACTTTTCCTGCACCAGTGTTCTCAAACACAGACAAATCTCAGGCCTGCTGTGCTCTGTCAACCAAATCATTCTTACCGTTTGGTGACTTTGGACAGGAAGAGATTGCCCACCCCTCAAGGATGAACCCTGGCCCCGAAACGACTACATATTAATCTGATATTGTCTTTTTATTGTTTGGGGAATAATGCAGTGGAAAGCAATGATTGATCATAACGATTGATGTCAAATCACTTCACTTAGAGAGACATGGCTGTTTCTCCAGTGGGGGCATCTCATAAATCAAAAGAACAAAACTGTTATCATGTTCAAGTTGTTATTGAACGTTTCCTCACGAGGATGAAGAACAGAAGGTTCAAAGGTTAAAACCTAGAAGGTCAAAGTTAATGTGCATTTAATTATCAGTAATTTGATACTAAAATGTGTCTCTCTCAATCAAATTGCTTAAATAGTTTTTATTTATTCATTTAGGCATTTTAACATGGAGTAACTTTCATTAATTCTCCCCACAAATGCCTCCAGTACAGACTTCCGTGGATGGATGAATATGACCCAAAGATATCTGCCATTGCGCCCCATGAGAGAATATTATCAGGGAGGTTTGTGGTTTCATTGATTTCAAGACTGCAATCATGCCCATCTGATGTAGTGGGCTGAGGGAGGACAAGAGAGAGTATGCAGTCAGTGGAGCAGCTCTGCTTGACAGTGGGACAACTCTGAGATAACATCAGCAATAACAATCTGCCAAGTGAAATTAAATAGTTATTTCCTGTAACTATGGGATGCCAAATCACTGCTGCTTTAGCTTCAAGAATTGTCTAAATTTAAATAAAAATAAATATTTTTTATCACGTGTGAGGTATAAAAAGAGTCCTCCAGATGTTCCCTTTATTTTACTTATAGCCCAAAATTCAATTTTACAATGGGTTTCTAACAGCTGTAATGAGTAGTGTGTTTTCCACTGGTTTATTTTATATATATTTTTTTTTTATAGCAAATTTGTAGGGTGACCACATTTCATTAATCTTCAGCAACAAAATTACATAAAATATACAACATCCCCACAGACCTTCAACGGAAATTAACTCTGCACATTTGACGATGTTGTCAAGAGTGAGTTTCAAACCATTAAGTGATTTGCGGTGAATCCGGTCCGACAGAAATAAACTGAATTTACATTTGGATAGAGATAGAGATGGTCGGGTTCATTCTACTTTTCCGAAAAATACCATATTTGGTGTTGCAAGAGGTTTAATGAGTGATGACGTTAATGTCAGTGCTCTTTCCTCTTCCCAACCTGCCATGACTGCATATAAATCTCAATCAACTATGTGAGCAGTAACAACAAATGAAAGAAGAAAGGTGTGCTGAGTCTCTCTAGCCTTCATTCATCATGTGCGTATTTAGGTTTTCGGTCAGATTTAATCATGTAGTCATGGCACAGGACCCCTTAAAGTTGTTGGCAACTTGACATCTTTATGATTACAAAGAGTTTATATATAGGGTGCACGACATCCACCATGAAAACAATCATGATGGATTAATCAGCTGTGCTTTATAGGGTATACATTTATGCAAAGCCTCATGCTACATACCCATAGGAGCTGTAGCGAGGATCCTTATTTGGCATTACTGTGCTATTCTAGAAGTTTTTGTTACTTTTTTGCTATCAAAATGTTTTGTTATATCAGTTGGAACTACAAATGTTTCATTCATTCACTACCGCTTTTCTGCCCTGGAGCCTATCCAAGCTTGCTTTGGGCAGAGGCAGGGTACACCCCGAATGCATTGCCGCCAATTCACACAACAGATGAGACGCCAGCTCATCACAGGGCCACACAAACGACAAAGAGCAACTCACAGCTACGGGCAAATTGGAGTGATTGTTTTTTTCCTAAATTGCATGTTTTTCGAGGTGGGAGGAAACTGGAGAACCCGGAGAAAACCCACATGGACACGGGGAGAACATACAAATAGGATAGGATTCGATCTCAGTACCTTCTTGCTGTGAGGCGACAGCACTAGCAACTCCACTACCATGTCGCCCAAACTACAAATGTAACCATAGAATTTTTTTTTTTTCAAACAAAGGAAAAAAAAAAGATTTCCTGATTCATATTTTGAAGGATAAATATTCCTTTCACTAGAGGTGTTTGATGTTAAATGCAGTTCAGTAATGACAATTTACAATTTACAGTTGTTTCATGTTATCCAAACCTATTAATTTGAACACACATTTAAAATCAAAAAGTTCAAATAATTTGCACTCAAACTTTAATAACATTTTAAAGTTAATTTGATCCCAAAATCAAACATCCAAATTCAATGACAAGGGCCCTGAATACATTTTGTTTGTGATTTGCAAAAATCATGCACATGCGTGCGTGCGCGCACACACACACCCACACACTTTCAATCGTGTCTGCTGCAATAACATTGAAAAGCAAAGCCTCCAATTAATCTTTATCAAATCAATAGGGATATGATTGTCTTACCTGCAGCCGAGTGCTATACCCAGTGCTGGAGCAGTAAGTGTCTGGTGCATTGGGACAGGGGGAGATCTCTGGTTCACTTGTTGTTTGTCGGGGATAGGGTAGTTTGCTGTGTGGCTGGAAGCGACACTCCTTAGGGCCCACTGTGAATAGAGGTCAGGATAATAGACAGTGTCACACAGCAAAGACTGATAATCCTGTCTCACCCCGCAGCTCCCGTGTTGCAATCAGACATTTTAAGGGCAGTTAAGTTGCAGAGGGGGGCAGCTGAATGAGCCGCGGTTAGAAAAGACTCCCAAGCTCCCATTATGGACAATAACCGGTGTCAATTCGCAGCAATTAGACCACTCAGATGTGTCAGCAGACAGGCCTCAAATTAATAAATAAATAACGTCAACCGCAAGTGCTCGCTGATATAGCCTTTTGAGTCATTTGAGTCTCCCAGTGGTCCATTTCACTGCAGAACACTTAGTCCTTCAGAAAGTGACGAGTTGTACCTCCTTTTCTCCATTTATTCTCGATGACCTTTGAGTGATAATAGTCTGCGGTGAGCAAGTTGCTTAAATTTGCTTCAATTGGTCATTTGTTAAAAATGGATGTTGCTTTATTATCAGTTCAAAGAAGAACAAGAAAACATTAAGCAAGACACCTTTCATGCAATGCAAGAGCCTGATATGAAATATGAAGATTTTATTAGATTATAAAAATAATTAATACATTGAGGCACAAGATGCAAAAAGTGACAAAACAAAGTGTTTTCATAGGGGTAAAAAAATGACTTGGAAAGTTTTGTTGTGGCTATGATTTGCTGCAATCACCTCGGACGATCTTGCAGAAAATAGAAAATATAATTTTGACTGTGTGGAAAATGTGTATTTCTGACATATATTTACATTTTCCTATCCCACATGTGATGACAGTTTGTATCCCGCACGAAAACAATATATTAATATAATCTACTATGACTATCAGATCATTAGACCAGAAATGTCTCTTTCTTTGATGAGATGTTCCAAGCTGCACATCCCATGGCATTACACATCAAACACCTTGAGGTTTGCTTCTTAGGACTTCTGAACCTGATATACTTATACACTTGTGTCCATCCAAATTTAAAATCTGTTGACAAGGGGAACGCCTTTGGCCTTAAGGTAAATGGGAATAAGAGATGGGTGCAGTGCATTCAACAAACGAGGACAGACATTTATATTTTACTGGAAAATAATATACATATTGTTGACAGGATTCCTGGAATTTACAGCTGTAATAATTTCTCTGTTCATTTTTGAAAAATGGAATGTACAATAGGGTCTCCTACACATGGGGCAGACTTAATACAGAACAAACCATTCTGTATTAAGCAGAATGGTCCCAAAGCAAAGGGACACAATGAAGAGCCAAAACGGGCCTCGGAGCTCTCAATCAAGAGGAAGTCATTAGTTCAGAAGAAGGGGTAGTCATGCCTTGGTGCCCAAGTTCAGTTTAATACCTCACCTTTCGGCAATGCATAAATAATGTGTCGACTGCCTGTGATCTGTTGGGGTGATAATGATAACTTCACAAGAATACGGACACCTACTGATTGAAGAGGCTCTTCCCTGTCCAAAAGTGTGTCACCAAGAATGACTCTCACACAAATGTACTGCGGGAACAAAGGGGCAACTGGACAACGAACCAATACACTTAGCGCAAAGAAAAAAGTGACTTCAGAAACAAAGAATTAGTAAACAAATTAAATAGGTGATAGGAAAAACCAATGAAAACATATACCATATGCCAATTTCCTTGATTAGTTATTTAAATAATTGACCACACAATGAATTTATATTTTTTATTATTACTTTATACTTTAATTTAACTTTATAAAAACATTGAATAATTTCTGGTCCATTTCAGTGGCAATAGAGGACATTCAATCATTTGTGATTCCCTCCAAGATATCACAGATGTAAATGTTCTCTTTTTTTTCCAGCAGTACATATTGGACAACGGTTCTTGAACACTCAGACAACCTGATACAGCTGAAAAAGGGGGAAAAGCACTCCTCTCAGAGGTCACAGCAAAGAAAATCTGTCCTTTCACAAAGAAAGAAAAACAAAAGCCTTTCAATCAGACTACTTTAAATAAAAGTGACCAAACAGTGTGAAATGAAGGGTGCTAACAGAATAATGGTAATATTTAAAGTTTTGGAATTGCATCTCATTTCCATTTCATATTCAAGCTGTAAAAATATGTTATTTAATGACCGAGACTTCATTGAGGACACTTTTTAAATCTAATTCACTACTGTACAGCAGTGAGTACAGCGATTTCATAGGCTGAAACAAGCCAAGATTGAAACTTCTGAAACTTAGAAATACTGAACTTTTCAAGTCCGATACAAAGCAGCAGAATACTTGTCCAACTACTAGATGTTTAGTTGTAAAGATCACAATTCATTCTGAGAATGAAGCTGAAAACAGGTTGGGATTAGACCTGCATGGGAACTTATTAGCAGAGTCTCCCTGGTGGATGAACTTCTAGGGAAAAGGAAGAAAGGCTCTTCTTCAATGTTGGCTATAAAACCACAATCATCCTCTGCTGGTAAAAACGTACTTCAAACACCTAATTTCTACTGAAACCCACCAGAGAGGCAGTACTAATTAGTAAGATGCACAACCTGCATGAATAAACAATATGTGTGTTGACTCAGTGTGCAATCGTACACCATAATAATATCCAGCACTGAAGATTCAACTAATGAAAAACATTAGCCAGCTGGGACAGCAACACCCGTGACCTGCAAGCTTTTGACAAGATGATTGCAATATTCCCGTCTACAAGAAGATCGATGTACAGAAGGAAACCCAAATCCTAGATCTGGTCTTTCATTGTTTCTAAACACACCAAATATTTCTGTCAAGCTCTTAAATACCGACAGCATTATTAGCCACACAAATATTGATAAAGCTAATGCAGCAATGAAGAGAAATAAGTAATCAGTGTTGTAAACCAACCAAATGCCTTGACCAAGGTAAACAAATGTATTTGTTTAAATGTTTGATTTAAAATATTTTGAACTATAACTGTTGCTCAGGATGTTGGACAAACAATGTTTGACATTAAGTTGTGAAGCAAAAGAACAAGCAAGCATGTCATCTGCAGCTGCTGTAAAGTATGTAGTGCTGTCTTTACATCCATGGCAGATGAACTCCAAGTAGATTGCTGTGTCGATGACAAATCTCCATGCCGTACAATAATAACTCATTGTTCATAGCTACATGGGCTGCAGCAGTAATCTTCAGATCTGCTCAGCAAGGAAATATAGATATTTGTAAAAACGCTGAGGGGATTAGGCAGGGTTTTCTACCTCCTGCGGTCCGTGGTTTGAGTCATGCTGGGAGCACCAGGAGCTCTGTGGAAGTCTGTTAGAGATGGGGAGGATTTGACCTCACTGTTGATTTATTCCAACATGACCCAAACAAAGCCATCAGCATGAGACCAATGCAGGGGGCACGTTCTGTTGTTGTCCTTTGACTTTCTTCTTTGCAACGACGAGCAAAATGGAATTCAAAAGCCAACATTTCTAAATTCAAGCATAATTATATTACTATGTTCAAAATAAACACTTTAATAAATCATTTTGTACATGGTATTGTTGAGATTATGCACGCAAACTGCAAAATGCACACAAGGTGGGAGCATTATTTAAAAAAAACTGTACATCAGTCCATTGAAGAGGCTTTTTTCCAGCAAACCTATTAGTTCACACTGCTGATACAGTTATTAACCCTCTCAGTGATTCTCCTGAGTTAATTCCTAATGAAAAATAAATTGAGTTGCTCCCTACACTTTCATAATCTTTCCTCCCCAGAATAAATGTGCTCCTTTATGAGAAAAGACACACTGTTGTTAATGATTTTATAAGCAGGGAGCCCACCTGACATCCTGTTTTCTATTACTGTTCTTTATTCAATTTGCAGGAAGCGCTGCAGGTGACCTAACCTATAAAAGGGCAGTCAAAATTAAATTATCAGAGCTTCTAGAAGTTTTATAAATTCAGCTATCGGTCCCACAGAGGCATTTCATACCAGAAACGAATGGCTTCACCTTTTGCTTCACATAAATCAATTGCACAAAAGGTTAGAACACATCATGCCAAAATGTATCACTGAACCTTTTAGTATTATAATATGTAATATTTTGGAAGTGTGAATCACCATCATATGAGGTGATGTGAGAAAGTTTGTTTTGTCTTGCATGTCTTTTACATCGATGCACACTTGTATTATTATTATGCAACAACATTGAATATGTGATAATTGATTTTTCATACCTTCATAATTTAATGAATTATTATTATTTAATCAGAAGATGTATTCTTATTCCAGTTTTATATAACTGGCAGTTATATTTTTTTCAGTAGAATAAATTAATCACTCCAGAAAGGAAAGTATTATTTGTAGCATTGCCTACATAAAGCATTTAGATAATACAAATAAAGTACACAATCATTGCTGAACAAAAATTGATTTGATTACATGATTTTTCCACTTAAATGTAGCGTTACACAAAGTAAATAGTGATTATTTGATTTGGTGCAGTTGTGGAAATGGCAGTTCAAAGCTTTGTCCCCTTCATACTTGAAAATTCTGCTTTCTAACAAGACGTTGGTAGCAGTAAAAAAAAAAAAAGAAAAGCCCAATCAGTAACACTTGTTGAACCTGAGAATATGGAAATGTTGCTCTTCTGTGTTTGCCAAAATGGAAAACAATGTCTTCTAAAGAAGTCAGGAATATGGATAGGATCACTCGACTGTGTTCAATCTAAGTCAGGACAGGATCTTATATAAAGCAGTCAAGTGTGAAGGATTTTTTTATTCTAAATTGCTCCCAATCTTTGCAGAAGTTTTTCCTTTTTCAAATTCAAATCCATATGCCGAATTTACATGACAAAAAACAATTAAATAAAAAATTCTGCATCATATCTATAGAACTGCACAGACATTTGAGGTATTTGAGGTGACTTAGTCCAAAATATCAGCCAATAGTGAAGTCAATATGTTCAGTTTCATAAAGTTATCCTAATGGTATAAACTACGGCAGTGAGGGAGGTGGCGCGCCATCAGACAAACACGATACTGCAAACATCAGTATTGCAGCGTGACAAGATGTCTCTAGCATTTGAATAAACCGGTCCACAAACAACCAGCATATCCGTTGGTGTCCTTCTCAGTTTAAATTCACCAACAGGTGCCACCTTTAAGTGCAACCAATTATCAAAGAAACACTTGGATGAAATGTCTGGAAACTGTTCCCTGAGCTACCTTTACACTGACATTTAAATAAAGATAAAAAGAGATCTTCTAGGTCAAGATCATCAATGGTGCATATATTATATAATAAATATATATGTTGAGAACTTTCACGCTGCATATATCAGAATTCTTGATGGTACACATATGAAGGCTGCTGCTTCTTAAGTGCATTGCAAGGAACGGCATTGAGGGCAACGGCCTTAAGGTTGCCGGGTAATTTACTTTTAGTTTGAGGCAGCCATAATTCCTGTTGATGATTTTCCAGTCAGTCCAAATGAGGGAGGATTTTCCAGTGGGAAAGTGATGTCTTCTCTCTAACCTAGCAGGGTAAAATGGATGTTGACTGTTTAACACAGCAAACAAAAAAAGCATAATTTAAAATGGATATTAGTGTTGTTCTGCCTTCATAATTATTTTGGTGGATGGTGATATGTCATGTGAAAATTAGACTATTAATATTACCTGAAGCAAATGGAGGAAAACACATTTTCTGCACCACCAATTTAATTCATTTAGATAAAAGAAATTAGATGAGATGTATTGCCTACAGTTTGTGCCGCTATGCTGTGATTACGCATCTTTGTTTTGTGATATTAGTAATGTGCATTTTAGCAAGCTTACATATCTACCATTCCTGCAGCTATAAGCATCTATAGCAGAAAATACTGAATAAAAGCATTTGTCTAAAGGGATATGATTCATCACAATTTTAAACAAAACCTTCTGGCCAGCTTACTTGCGGACATTAAATTTGACATATTCCACTCCCCGGTTAATCTCACTTTGCGGGCGACTCTGCAATTTGTATGCATTTTTTTAAGCACTAAGATATATTGATTTCAATCCAATTCAAAGACGTATGTCACTTATACAAGGGCAACTATTTAGTACTTCACTATCTGTCTGCCCAGGACGTCACTCCAAATTACAGGATAAATGTTTTCATGCGCCTTTATTCCGTGGCTCAGACTGTGATGTAGGATGTGCTTGAAAAAGCATGATCCCTCAACCTTACACTGGCTTAATGATATGACAGATGATCTTGTTGTTTGCTGGGTGACATCCAGGGGGCTCCTAAACACAACTGGTATCAACCCTAACACATGTCCTGTGTGATAATGTATCATTCTAAACATAATCTTGCTTTTGAAGGAAACATATTTTAACAGCCTGTAAAATATTGTTCTTGATATATTTCTTGCATCAATATAATCAATGTAAATCATAACAGAATGAATAGAATGACACTTGCTGATTAACATTACATTCAATACAATAATAAGCTGTTCTAAGAACTGGATGGATGGACCTTTTCTTGTTTGACTGCATTATCTATTATCTATTAGCACATGTGGCCTTTCCAGAATGTTCATAATACAATCAGAGTGTTGACCGAGTCGTTTCAAGACGTAATAAATGCAATTAAATTAAAGTATTTGAGTGTCAACCTTTGCGAACCACAATTAGACTTACTGGTAGCACAGTTTGGTCAAGCATGCATTGCTCTATTACATTAATTCTGTATTCATGAAAAGACCAGCTTGTAAGAGAGAGTTTGTTGACCCAAAAGGTAGAGGTCAAAGCACCAAAGCTGAAAGAAATTGCTTTTCAGGTTTCTTCTTTCCTGGTCAGCTAAATAGCTCGTAAAAGACTTCTGGAATTGCGATAGCCTGTTTTGTTGACTTTATAAGAGGATATTCTCGATCCTCTTATCTTTCCATGACCAAATGCTGACAAACAAGAAGGACAAAATGTAATTTTCACCCAAAATTGAAGTTTCTGCTTTTTACTGGAGCAATTCCTGACAGGTGACTATTTTAGTTTCAAGAAGTAGAGAGTTCATCTGATTGAGGTGCTGAATGTTTGGTAAGGCAGTATTACTAAAAGTGTAATGTAAATGTCATGGGTTCCCCACTCACACAGCAGCTGGCTGGCATCTGTGAACCTGAGCAGACAGTCTGCTTTATCTCTTAACCTTGTGTACTGAAATATTCAGCTCCAGGTTCATGAGACAGTTGCATGCCATCTGTGAGCCCTCGTTCAGGCCCAGCGTCAAACTTCAGCATAAGGTCAACATCAGAGCAGATGTATGTGAGAAGTGGGAAGATCTAATCTGTATTATACTGTTTTGCAAATGTCAATATTGCCTAAATAGCATAAGCAACACTCTCCCTCTGATGATACGCACCCACAATGTGAGAGAGAGAGAACCCCACGCAAATTCCTGCAACCGCAGAGTAAAAATTTCCATATCCATGAAAGAGAAAAGGGAAAAGGCGGAAACATTTACACAAGACTGCTTCCACACAGTTGCAGATATATTTTCTCCAAGGTGTCTTTTACAATGTCATCGTGGAGCGGGCAAGCTCCTGCGAGAGCTTTACAAATTTCTCTCAAAGTAAGAGATTTCCTGATTCAAATCGGCAGAGGAGGAGGAAGGGTGCAATCAGTCCAGGTTTGTTCAAGACAACATCACTTCCTTCCTTACTATTAAGAGAGTGTCAGAGCAAGACATTCAGATGTGGCTTTCATGAAGCACTTTCCCAGGACAGTATGCAGCGCAATTCTAATGGTGTTATTCAAAGCAGCCGTTTTCCTCAGCAATAAACTTAACGCCTTCCCTGAGCCATTCAAGCCTCCTCCACAGATCACGATCCCCTCAACAAAGAAGTTATTTTCCAAGTTCAACTATCCATCCATGCATGTGCGTCTGCTAAAAAAATGTAGAAAGTCGTTTAGAAAGTAGAGACCTCAGCAGCATCTTAATGCATACTTCAATTTGTATTTATTTAAAAAAAAATTAGATACTACTTTTTCCACATTTAAATTCAACTGCCACTGCCATCATATTCCACAATATATAACAACAAATCGGAGGAGCTTTGAGGCTTTACAGGATTATGGAAATCTTCAAGCTGACTGGGAAGCTGTTTCTTATGGTTTTGTAAACCTACCAGTAAACCACCACTGCTCATTTCTCACCAAAAATGGGGTCATAAAGCCATGACAGATGTATATTAAAGAAAATAAGTTTTTTCATATTTAATCTGTCAATTGCAGTCCATATCTACAACAAACAAAGTCTTAAAGTCTGCATGTAGCCATTCTTGCACAACAGTAGTTTCTTCGGCGGTTGCTTCATTAAAGGGGCTGTACAGGTATCATGCATGATACTCCAACAACTTTAAAGGTAACACAGTAGATCAGTGTTTCAGTATATTTGTCCATTGCTGAGGCTAAACTTGCATCGAACAAATTGCTTTTTTTCCCCTGAACAAATTGTGACTCATGTCAACGAAGTAAAAATGTGTTTATACCCTGAAGGACCTCCACATGTCTGATATGAACTGAAAGTCAAAGGCCTAGAGATGGCCTCCAGGAGACACACAGCGTTGGAATTTGTAAACAGTTATTCGCGGAAGGGAGGGGGTGGTCAGTTTGTGCCACTTTGGCCTGTGTTTGCGTAGCTTACAACACATATTCAAATGGCGCAGAGACTTCTAAAATTGCAACATAAATCACAACATGAAAGTGAGTGAGTGAATGTGGTTTTTCCTATTAGGTGTACAGTGGAACCAAATGAAAAAGTGTGCTGTGTGCTTTGTGTTGGAGCGGCGGTGAAGGAAGTGTGAGGGTAGCCTGTTGTTGAAGACAGATTAAAGATCAAGACAGGAAGGGCCACGTTTAGGGAAACAGGAAAGGTGATGCAAGGAAATGGATGACGTCTTCATCCAGCCCACTGCAGACGGTGCTAAAAGTAGAATCCAGACCAGCACAAGTATGGAGTCTTTGCTCAAGTCGCCAATGAAACTTGTACTTTTGACAGGTACGTGAGCGAACATATCGTATAGCCTGATGCCTCACAGCAATTTGTAGATGCATCCATATTTATGGGGTCATATTACCGGTGGTGGATTAGTGTTTGCGACAGGGCCTCATAGGAGACTGATATTAGTAGATATCATCAAAATTCTAAACAAGTTCTTTTTTTTTTTTATTCATCTTCTTGAAGACAAGACAATATACATGTTTTTCATTTACCAAAACTTTACTCTAAGCTTTTGAATAACTATTGTGAAATGGTGGGGAACATGTTGCATGTAAAAGTGTCCTAACACTGTGTTTGTGTCCACAGCATGGCTCTCCAGTCTGATGGATCCATGCAGCCTCTCTGACATTTGCGATTCTTGTCACAAACTTGCGACATGCAAGTCCCTGAATGGATCAAACAACGCCTGCTTCTGCAACCATGGATACACCGGTGATGGAACAACATTTTGCGATGGTGAATATAAATTTAAAGAGGCCTGTTAATGAGTGATGAATACTACACTTCATTTTGGCTGTCTGGACTTATATTCATACTGCTCATACTTATTCAGAAAGAAGATGCGTGCTTGTTTTTAGTGTGATGTTGATTGCAGTGTAAATATCTTACATGTACATCATGTAAGCGTAAATATCTTACATCAGTGGTTTCTTTGTTAAATGGTCATAGGGAGGATGTACAAGACAACAGGGCATTCTGATTTCATAAAAATATAAAAGCTGATAAAGATAGAAACAATAACATTTTTAAATGTGTCGCCAACACAAACCAGCATGCTCTGCATATAGATACTTTTCTGGTAATGATGATCTCCCAACTATAATGAGAGGTACTAACTAACAGAAAACCTCCACAAAGCAGCTTTATTAGAAGTTTCTAAAGGCAAGCCATCACTGCATTGTTACTCCTGTTATGTTTGCAGAATGTTATGTTTTTAGAATTCCTGCAACATTATTTTTTGTTTAATCAAACCTGATCACAATCTCAGTCCAGTTCAAGTCTCTTTTAAAATAAATCTGTGTTGATGGAGTTCTAATGTAATGGTGAATTTGAAAACAAAAACAAAAACAAACCTTTAATTATATATTTTTTTAAATAACTTTAAAAGCTGTTATGAATTGGCTCATACTGCAAGAAAAAAAATGCATTATTAATTTTATTGTGAAGAAACCGAGACATCAAAGCAATAAAATATGTGGGCTTTGTTTAACAATGACAGTTCAAGGTGTCCCGTGACTTATTGAGGTATTTCCCCTTCGGATATCATCATCTCCTCCTCAGAGCAGAGGATTTCCCTTTCCGGACAGCTTTTGTGCAAAAGGTACATAGGAGAGGGAGAACAAAGTGTACGTTATTTCTAGGTAACAGAAAAGAACAGTGGAAAGTTTTTAACAGGTCAATTACAAACACGCTGTGTTTGAAAATAATATAAACAGTACAATGATTCATTAATGTTGAACTCTCTCGCAGCTGCTCTATTCCTACTACAACCCATCTGAGATAGGTCTCAGATGGGTTGGGGGTGGTTGGGTGTGTGTGTGTGTGTGCGTGTGTGTGTGTGTGAGAGAGTTCATGTGTGTGGAAAGTCAGAGAGACATGTCCTTGGATTGTTTTGGTAGACAGATAGGATCTGGCATTGTACAGAACTCTCTCCTATCATCTGTTCCTGGTAAATTCCATCAAGATCCGTCCAGAATATTTTGAGTTATCTTGCTAACAGACGGACGTACAAGCAAACATCGGTATTTACATAACCTTTGCCTTGGTGGGGGTAATTAGTTCTCCATTAATTTACCTGGTTAAAGAAAGATGAAATTAAAACAAACAAAAAATAATCTGACAGGCAGAGATCGCTCTTCTAACCCCAACCCTGGCTCAGGGATCAATCCGGGGAGGACTGGCAGAAACTGGATACCATCTTGCGCCAGCAGGTAGAACTGTATCGGCAGATCTCCGGACTGAGTACTGGCTTGGAGGGACTGAAGTCTTGCCTTGGCACACAAAACGAGGAATAACTGAGGACCAGTTGTATATTTGGACTAAAGCTAAATTTTTATTTCGGCTGAATATTGGATCTATTATGTCTCCAGTCTTGTTCACGAGCAAGGGGAGGACGAAGCGTGAGATTGATAGACGCATCGGTGAAACAACTGCAGTGATGCAGTCGTATAGGTCTGTTGTGGTGAAGAAGGAGCCGATTTTCAGAGGGTGGAAGAAGGAATTTGTGTGATGTTCTCCAACTAAGGGGGAAATCACACACCTCAGCCTCCCAGGAAAAGTCAATTCCAGGTACTGGAGAGGAGGATTACAATTATAGTGAAGGTTTGAATTCAATAAGTGACGAATTATTAAATGATTGCTTCTGTTTTTCAAAAACAGACCAAATGCCATACAAAAGCCAATAAAGTACCCGTTGTCATGACTTCACAATTGTCATATACCATACATGTCATTTTGGCGTTTCAAGATATAATCTGCAGCTATATTTTAAACTGAATTCATCCATACTAATGCTCAGCAGTAAAAGAAGAGGGTATTTCAGAGGTTACAACATCTGTACCAACTTGCAGGTGAAAATGCAAATCAGTTGTAAAGCTTGTAGCTCTTTGACAAATGAGATACACTTTTAACTCCAAGGCATTCCGAGAGCTCACACCGCCGCCAACACCATTATTAAGACTCCAGCCATCTGGAAATCGCTCCCATGCAGGCAAAGCAGAACTAAAAGCTAAGAATAAATGGTCATCAGAGATTTTGAAATAATTGTATATCACATATGTAATATTATTTATTCGCATGACATAGAATTACTTGCATAATGCAAGCATTGCAAATAGTGGTTGTCCAAATTTGCCATCCTGTAAAAAATGAAACTATAACAACAGAATCAATTTCAGTCCCAGCTCTGTGGCAGTTATCTGGTTACTAAGGCTTTGTAATGACTGCTTCACATGTGGCTGTAATTTTTAAGGTGAGGCACAATCTGACATTGCTCGGTTCAGGACAGGTTTGTCAACGTACTGAAAGTATGGTCCCCTAGGAGGAAAGAAACTGCAGCAAGTAATTCTATTTTGGTAGTTGGTCGCCCATTATAACAATATTTATGCAGATGGTTAAACTTGTGAAACAATTTCATTTTCTTGCTCATCATTTTGTTTTGTGTCTTTTTAAGTCTGTGTAAAAATAATAAATTCATCATCATCTCTCATCTCTCTCTTTCTCCATCATTTTACTGCAGATGATAATGAATGCCGTAATGTGACTAATATCTGTGGAGACAGGGGCAACTGCACCAACACAAAGGGCAGCTACTACTGCACGTGTGTGTCTGGATACAAATCGACAGGACGGAGCAAATTCCAGCCCAACGATGGCACCGAATGCATCGGTAAAGTTCTGAGCCCAAATGCACAAACATTAGCTAACATCATCGTTAGAGAGGACCTCACATGGCTGTGACCAAGATATCATGTAAGTGTGAAAGCAGCTCCCACCACTGTGATAGATTCAGAACTGTGTGTGTGTGTGTGTGTTTATTTTAACTATACTGAGTATAAGTACAAAAACACATTGGATGTGATTTGTTCCCTCGGCCTTTCACTTCCCTCCCATCTGCTCAATTGAGGAACCACCTGAAGTATATCATGGATGTCAATCACCATTTAAAGCCATGCAGGAGCGCATAGCCAATGTTTGAAGTTGATTTATTAATGTTTAAACGTGCAATATGCAGGCAGGAATTGCACTTTAACTCTCACAATTACTTCTACAGGGCACTAAATGTAATGAGGGCGATTGCATATGCCTCATTCTTTATTTTAATGAACTCACTTCACTCCCAGTTTAATTTTCATTCATTTTGAGGTTGAAATGTCTGTTAACGCCCGTCTTTATTCTGCAATCAGTTATTCTAAGAGCATCATAGTAATCATACTGTCTTTAATCAGAGCTGAACGCTTTATTTGCCTCTTTCAGATATTGATGAATGCAAGTCGGGGCAGCTTTGTGGACCAAACTCACGCTGCCACAATGCGAATGGATCTTTCTATTGCACCTGTCAGCGTGATTACATCCCAATTGCAGGCTATAAGCACTTTCATCCAGAAAGTGGTGTAAGATGTGAAGGTCCGTATGTTGAAGAACACACACAGCACACAAGGACATGGATATTTTTTCCTCATCTGTCACACAGGCAACACGGCCCTGAACTAGAACATGGTCAGCCCGTTTTGGGAAATTTTAATATGCAACATATCAAGTAGAAGTGCAATCTAAATTGCACTTCTACTTGATATGTTAATTACATTTTTTTTTTTATTGTATTTCAGACTTCATTGCAGCAGTTTTTGTTAATCCCAGTGAAATTATTGAAATAAATTCAACAATCAAGAGAATCTTGTGGTAACTGTTGTTTTCCAGAACATCCCCAAAAATACTGCCATGACAAAATCGACTGCATCTCACAGACAGTCAACAAAACACTTGAAAATGTGAGTATTCCTCCTCAGGATTTCAGCCAATTAAGGAAATAAAAATAGATGTGATGACACTGCCCTCTGTTGGATGGGAATACATTTCACATGATTGACATAATTAATTAATTAAATAATCTGAGGAACACAACACAAGAGGCCAACTGATATGTGGGATTTTTCACCCAGTGTACCATTTTTCCTGTCTGATCATTTAAAAAAAAGGGGGGGGGGGGGTGCTCCAAATGCTGTGTTGCCCAGACTTTCAAAGGAGCAGTAAGTACCGTAGTGTAGATTAACAGGAATCACCGCACTGTTGTGTTGACCTCCAGTTAACACCCTTAATAAAACCAAGTTCGGTACCCTCCAGACAACAACATCCACTACTGTCTGACTGCCACTTGCACCACCAGTGGGTTCAAACCTGCAGTTTTGGACTGCCTGAGGACAAGAACAGTAACAGTGGCAGTGGTGTATGACTGACAAGTCAATGTGCACAAACTACAGACAAACAAAATGACCACTTTTGACCTTATGCTCATAAGATGCCTGCAGGATATGTATTTTTCCTTTTTTTTTTTTTTTTAATGGCTGACGTCTCTCAGGGTTTGTTAAAATTAATTTCAATACATTTCAGCGCTTGATATTTTTTCTCTACATGTTTCACTAAGATTAGAATATTTACCTCCGCCGAGGTGAGGCAGAGGCTATGTAATCGGCAGCGTTTGTCTGTTCGTCCGTTAGCAAGATAACCCAAAACATTCTGGATGGATCTCCCCACCACATTTCATCCTCATTGGATCCAAAATGACCTTAGGAAATAATATTACATTTTAACATTGAAAACCCCATTTACGGAATCAAACATCTGTTAAAAATACACAAACGGATTACAACCAGTAATGCCTGTTATTATTGTATCAACTCCGATTCACTTACTTTTCATGGTTGGTTGATGAAGATACCAAGAACAATTTATAACCTGTTCACGGTGATCCAGATCACCATGTGGACGGTGTAAATCCAAGTTTAAACTTTAAACTAAACAAAAAATATCACTGCAAGTGTAGAAAATAAATTTACACAGTCTTTCACAGTGTGAATCATGTATTTTCCGTGATTAATATTATTTATATGGCATGCCGTTCAGGAACTTATTATATATATATATCAAAAGTGCTGGAATATATGGACCGAACTATGAAAAGTCTGAGAATATGGACCGAACTCTGGAATATATATACGAAAAGTCTGAGAATATGGACCGAACTATGAAAAGTCGGAGAATATGGACCGAACTCTGGAATATATATACGAAAAGTCTGAGAATATGGACCGAACTCTGGAATATATATACGAAAAGTCTGAGAATATGGACCGAACTATGAAAAGTCTGAGAATATGGACCGAACTCTGGAATATATATTTTGATATATATATTCAGACATTTTCATAAATATATTCAGACATTTTCATATATATATTCAGACATTTTCATAAATATATTCAGACATTTTCATATATATATTCAGACATTTTCATAAATATATTCAGACATTTTCATATATATATTCAGACATTTTCATAAATATATTCAGACTTTTTTCGGTGCACGGGAATATATATTTGAAAGCCGCGGTGTAGCGGTTAGGGCTCCGCACTCACACCCCTGTTGCCCCTGTTCGATTCCCGGTCGGGCAAACTAGTTTATGACTTTCAACGGAAACAAATCCACGGGCGCTTTTTTGAAATCCTCCACTTCGACAGGATATTTGTACTGTAAGACATGCTGCTGTCTGACTGTACGTGTACTCTAACATTCTATCTAATAAATACATTCTATCTAATAAATATATTCATCATCATCACGGCGCAGCTGCGATCTTGCGTCATCACTGAGCGAGTCAGCTCGAAATCTAGTGCCGGCAATTCTCAATGAGGAGATAATGAACGCCCTGAAACAGATCTGCGAGGGCTTTTTTGAAATGCTCCTCTTAGATATGATGTTTGATTGTACTTGTACTGTAATACATGCTATAAGTGTCCGTGATGGGGTCGAGGCTGCCTGCCCCGGAACATGCATAGCGCCGTTCTGGCTTTATACGGCACTTGACGGGTCGCGTGATGGGGTCGAGGCTGCCTGCCCCGGAACATGCATATCGCCGTGCATAAAGCCGTTCTGGCTTTATACGGCGGAACATGCATAGCGCCGTATAAAGCCAGAACGGCGCTATGCATGTTCCGGGGCAGGCAGCCTCGACCCCGTCACGTGACCTGTCAAGTGCCGTATCAGGTCAGAACAGTTTGGCCAGCGAGGGGGCGTGACGATCAGCTGTCGGCACGCCAGCCATCACGTGACTTGTCGCGCGTCAGACGGACACCCACAGCATGCATCACACTACAAATACAGTCAAACATCCTGTCTAAGAGGAGCGTTTCAAAAAAGCCCTTGCGGGTTTGTTTCAGGGCGTTCATTATCTCCGCATTGAGGATTGCCGGCACTAGATTTCGAGCTGACTACATTTATGACACAAGATCGATCTGGCTGCCCGACCGGGAACCGAACGGGCGCGACTGGGGTGTGAGCGCGGAACCCCAACCACTACACCGCGGCTTTCAAATATATATTCCCGTGCACCGAAAAAAGTCTGAATATATTTATGAAAATGTCTGAATATATATATGAAAATGTCTGAATATATATATGAAAAAGTCTGAATATATTTATGAAAATGTCTGAATATATATATGAAAATGTCTGAATATATATATGAAAATGTCTGAATATATTTATGAAAATGTCTGAATATATTTATGAAAATGTCTGAATATATTTATGAAAATGTCTGAATATATATATCAAAATATATATTCCAGAGTTCGGTCCATATTCTCAGACTTTTCATAGTTCGGTCCATATTCTCAGACTTTTCGTATATATATTCCAGAGTTCGGTCCATATTCTCAGACTTTTCATAGTTCGGTCCATATTCTCAGACTTTTCGTATATATATTCCAGAGTTCGGTCCATATTCTCAGACTTTTCGTATATATATTCCAGAGTTCGGTCCATATTCTCAGACTTTTCATAGTTCGGTCCATATATTCCAGCACTTTTGATATATATATATAATAAGTTCCTGAACGGCATGCCATAGTTCCTGAACGGCATGCCATATATTTACCATACACCAGATGCATAATATGAAACCACTGCCAAATTTTAGCATCATTCGCAAACTTGACCACATTTCTTTTCCCTGTCCAAGATGATCAACCTTACCGAGCCCCAGACACTGCTGAATGAAATTGCCAAGCAGACGTCCGGTCAGCTCACCACGGTGGAAGTGATCGCATATGTTGAGGTCTTGCGTCGATCCGCATCGACACTGGTTTCAGGAGAAAAGGATTACACCGTCAAAACGTCGGCCATCAACTCAACACTTAGAGTAATCTTTGTTTACAGTTCTTGTCTCTCAGTCTACATTTGGGGTTCTGCTTGAACTGCAGTTAAGCCTTGAACTGGCACCACATGCAGTCCAGCTCCCTTCTCTCATGCATCATGCATTTGCAAGGGAAAAGTTATTTTTTTGAAGCTGCAATCAGTAACAAGATGAGTTGCTATGTGCGCAGAATTGAAAAAGGCACATCTACATTAATATAATGTTGTGATCAAGCCTAGTAAAAAATATACTGGAGTGCAGGGATGCGTTATATTTTCATTATTATGCACACAATAAAAAATATTTTCAACAGAAATTAGTGACAGCAGTAAACAACTTGGTGGAGAAGGACGAGCTGGTGGCTTGGAGCAGAATGAAAGAGGAGCAGCGAGAGCAAACCATCACCAAGCTGCTACACGCTGTTGAAGAAAGCGCTCTTACACTGGCCAACAAATACAAAACTCCAACTGAGCTCCAAATCAAAGCAAGTGAAATGGGTGAGATAATTATTAACAGAGAGCAGTCTCACAGACAATCAAATCATATTAGGCTCTCCTGCTGTGCATTCATTTGTGCAAGTAGGTGAGGCTTGGATTAATTGTCATTTTATTTCATTCATATCCATGATTTTGTTTCCCAAACACAGAGTTGAAACTCTTCACTTTTGAAGCTCATCACTCAAAAGCCAAACTGTCGGCTTCCATGGCGGAAGATCACATAAATCTAACTCCGAAATTGAGACCGGAGGAGGACAGAAATGGTAAACTAGCCTTGTTAGCCTTTTAAAGTTGGACCATCTGCATGCTTAAGTGAATGCTGTTTTGCCATATGTTGCCATATGCTACATATAGTATGTTGTACACGACAGACAAAATGAGTATTCATGGTATTCTAGCTACAAACTATTTCTATTGACACCTTTGGGGACATATGTTAATATTTTCTCCAATAAAATCTGATTTGAGGAGGTAACCCATCCCAAACTCTGCAGGTCTTTCTAGAAGAGCAGCAGGGTTCGAATAATTTTGGTGCCAGCATGAGAAACATTTCCCTTGATGAACTTCGTTTTGAAATCACTTCCAATAATTCCCGTTTTGGCTCTGCATTTCAAGCAGAAAAAGATCTAAAAATAAAATAGTAATTAGAAAAAGATTTTTCCCTGGACTATCAGTTAAAGAGTCATTGTAAAATTGAATTTGAATGCTTAACATTCCCAAACATATCTTAGTGGCAGCATTACTTAAATTTACTGAGATTAACTTGATTAAAAGGTTCTTTTATTCATCAGGAAGTGTGTCGGTGGTGTTTGTGCGCTATAACAGCATCTGTGACATCCTGAAGCCGAGCAGCGACCCAGGTGTCACCGACTCCATGAATGCAGGAACAGGGGAAATCACTGTCAACTCTAATGTCATAGCAGCAGCGGTCAAACCTGCTGACGTTTACCAACTTGACCACGTCACCTTCACTCTGCGACACAATGAGGTAAAAGCGATGCAGAGAGCCGAGTCCGGCTTCGTTGTTGTGCCACTTCGGCACTGCCTTCAAAGTGATGGTGATCTTCTATATCCAGCCCCTTCACTTCATCACTAAAAGATACATTTTATAAACTACCACAACACCAAATTTAGCCAAACCCCTATCTATAGAAGCAGCCAGTGTTTTGTGCAACAATGAAATGTTAAGTGCTGTGGTGAACTCTCTGTTGATGGGAAATTGGGAAGAGTAAAGGTGAATATATGATGGAGGAAAGCGGATAATGAGGGAAATAACCCTAAAAGTTAATGTTCTGGTATCATCTTTTAAGATAATTAAAATGTGTTAGTGAGTGAAATCATTATTTTTGTTGGACCCTTGAGGCTTGAGCCCAACAATGGAGGTGCTGATTTATGTTGAGTATTGGACACTCCCTATAAATTTCCTTTAAAGTGCAAAACTCAATGATTTGGGTTATGTTTTTGTGTTTTCTGCTAAAAAATTGTTGCTATCCCTTGACATGCGTTTGTTTTGTTGTTTGTTCCTGCTCAGGGTCTTTGATATATTAATGAACTATGTATGGAACTCCACACAGACCTCAAATCAATATGCAGTCTCAAGGGATAAAATTATAAATTTTCCATCATTTATAAAAACTAATTAATTATATATTATAGATAAATAGATAACATTGTAATTTATGTAAAATAGTGTGGCATAAAGAATAACAAAGGTCAGTGGAAAACTAAGCAATAAATAAATAACTGATATCATTACTAATTTTAAAAATGTTTCAAAAAATAATGTAATTATTGTAAATACAACATATTGTATTTACTATTGATGGATAGTCCTTAATTCTAAGCGCTATTTTGGAACATGCAATCTATTATAGCCCCCTGGGTGTGTTGTACAGTACCACAAAGCAAAGCAGCACAAAAACTCATAAAAATAGCATCAGCAGCTAACAGCATCTTTATTCCCCTCTATTCCCTAAGCCCATCGACACTAAAGCTAATGTGACAAAGTGTGCCTTTTGGGAGTATGAGTTGGACAGCCTGCAGGGCCGCTGGGCCACTCACGGCTGCAAAAACCTCCACGTCAACAGCAGTGCAACGACCTGCTCCTGCAACCACCTCACACACTTTGCCATCCTGATGTCGTCTGGGCGAGCAAATGTAAGCGTGCAGACTTAAAAAATTAAAAACTGTGACAGGGCAAAGGTATTTACTTTGAGCATGGAATTATGTTTGTTTATTTCTCTGCAAGTATATAATCTTAAGATGTATGTATGTATGCATGCAGTTATTTAACAAGAGACAGAACACTATCAGAATCAGTTTTATAACTAATTGTGCTATAAATGTGTTTTAACACAAACTTAAATAGTAAGTACAGTGTTTCCAGTCATTTTTTTCATAAAATGACTAAAATACTGATGTGTATATGTCACCTTCTTACAAAGTTTTTTTTTCTTCTGCCGACGTCAAAAATCTTTATGTTCAGTGAAAACGTATTAACAAAAAATATATATAGATAATTTTATTGAAATAGGCACAGAGTGAAAATTAGCATTGAGACAGCAATATTGATGTTCCGTTCATTTGCAGCAATAATAGTAGGATTATTCCTAACCTTCCAGTTTCTCTGTGTTTGGTAAAAGCAAGCTCTTTATATCTGATACTGCAGACTAAAAGTGAACTCTGCCTGTATCCCGACACCATGGTGGAACCCAAAACCCTTTCTATGTCATATCAAATGATCCCAAGCAGAGAGCACAATGATTTAAAACGTCAGCGTAGCATGAATCCGTGAATCAAACACCTCCCTTTTCTATTTACCACTCAGCTGCTGGCCCACTCTACTGTCCTGACTCGGATCACCCAGCTGGGGATGATCATCTCCCTCATCTGTTTGTCCATGTGCATCTTCACCTTCTGGTTCTTCAGCGAGATCCAGAGCACCAGAACCACCATCCACAAGAATCTGTGCTGCAGCCTTTTCATGGCTGAGTTCGTGTTCCTGGTGGGGATCAACATGTACACACACAAGGTGAGTCTGGGATCTGAACCCGGTGAATCAGAGGAAATCTGCTCTGTGTGTGTGCATGTTCTACTTAATTTGTTAGAAACCCTTCTCATATGAGCTGTAATGGAGGGTGAGTTCAGCATTTCAACTGCTAAATAATTAGAGTTGTATTAACTCTTGAATTAGACTACACATCGTTTAAATATGTGCAAAGTGTGCAATGAAAGCAGAACATGGTTTCTACACAAATAAAATCTCTCTTTCCCTCTTCTTCTATCTGTCTGTTCCTTGGCAGCTTTTCTGCTCTGTTATTGCTGGGCTGCTGCACTATTTCTTCCTCGCGGCTTTTGCCTGGATGTGCATCGAGGGCATCCATCTGTACTTAATAGTGGTTGGCGTCATCTACAACAAAGGCTTCCTGCATCGCAATTTTTACATCTTTGGCTATGGAAGCCCGGCGGTGGTGGTGGCGATCTCAGCAACATTTGGCTCCAAATATTATGGCACAGATAAAGTGTAAGAAGAAATATTTCCTCTTCTTTCTCCCCCCCCCTGCTTTTTATTGACCAAGAGGTTAGGAAGCAAAGTTTTTACAAAGACCTCTTTTCTGACTCAAAGAAAAACAATTTCCATTAATTATAAGTACAAGAGGACAGAGATTAAATTTGGTCTGTTGGGACATGAAGGAAGTTAAAGATGCTCGTAGAGAAAATGGTAATAAATGAATTCTGGAAAGTTTTGGTCATCACAGAAAGTTTAAATAGGAATCTCTAAATAAAGAATGAATCTGTTGTTTATTCATGCAAAATATAATTTAAAAAGACTGTCAATGAAAAGCTGTTTGTTATTTGCTACATGCAGAGGTGACTTTTCTAACCAATTGTGTTTTCTCTTGTGTGATAAGAAAATTATGTAGCAGCTTATAAGACTATCCTGGATTATACTGACATGAAATGATAAAGTATTTCTTCATTGAGAAACTGTTATATAAATGTCAAGCCATCCAACTCATAAAGATGTTATATAATGTATACAGTATGTGCAACATTTGTATTGCAGGTGTTGGCTGAGCACAGAAAACAACTTCATATGGAGTTTCATTGGGCCGGCATGTTTGATCATTCTGGTACTCTGATGCCTTTTTGATATTGCAATATTAATTGTATTCAATGAAATCATCAACCAGTGAGTTCGTCAGAGGTAAACACTCATTTCACTGTCATTTAATGTCCATTAAAGGTTAATCTCTTGGCCTACGGAGTAATCATCTTCAAAGTGTACAGACACACTGTTGTGAAGAAGCCGGAAATGAGCCACTACGAAAACGTCAGGTATAGATAAAATGGATCCAGCTGGGAAAGCCAAAGGAATATAAAAAATCAAGTTATTAATTCCTTATCTGGTGGCTTATTGTGAAGTCATGGAGCTTTCCCGCACAATCAATTTACAGTGCACTTCTTTCTTGTTGTTTGTTGCATTCACCCGTGCTCTCTTAACGCGGCGTAATTGCCTCCAGGTCCTGTGCCCGTGGTGCCATGGCTCTGCTGTTCGTGCTGGGGGCAACCTGGACCTTTGGAGTGCTTCACATCCTCAATCAGACGACTCTCACCGCCTACCTGTTCACCATTACCAACACCTTCCAGGGGATGTTCATCTTCATATTCCTCTGTGTCCTATCCAGAAAGGTAACACGTTGGTTGGGGTTCTTTTGATTTTGTGTGCAAGTTTTTAACAAGAGATACCATGTGGTTGTAGTTGGATGGTGGGAAATCAAGACAATTTTAACGCCATCAGAATAATGTATTTTTTTTTCAGTTTGAAATATTAAATATAAAAATAACACATTTACATTATATTATGTATATTATTAATATAATATGTGTGTGTGTGTGTGTGCGAGAGATAAATGTAATTAGCCTATAAAACCTGAACCATGAAATAATTGCCAGATAAAAAAAAAAATGGTTTGTTTATTGAACTGACTGAACATTTTTAAAATAAATTAAATATCAATTTGCAAATATAAGATTCAAGTTTCAGAATTGTTTGCTACAACGAGCATTTTTGTGGATCCAAATGGCAAATACATGCGTTTTAAAACATGCATTTCCTATCACACATTTAGATGTCTTAAAAACTCATAATATATACAGTATGTTTATTTTATATATATTTCACCTACATCTTCTTCTATTGCTCTTACAGATTCAGGAGCAGTACTACTGGCTTTTCAAAAATGTCCCATGTTGTTTTGAATGCCTGAGATGAACAACCAAGCAACCACGATCTGTCCAGAATTGTTGTCACACCTCGCAATATCCTGCGATTCATGCCTTCATTTTTTGAAAAAGTATTATAAATTGTTTAGTCCAGATATGTGATAGAGAACACACTTGTACTTTCTAAATATTTTGACTGCCATTATTTACAAATACCGTTTTTTATATAAAATGATCTATTTGTATAATGCAACTATACGCAACCTCAACCACCATGTTCACAACACATCTTCTTCTCCAAATAATCAACATGGTCTGTTTTCTTTGTTCTTTCCTCATGTTTGAAAGTGATTCATAAATTATTAAAATGAATGGTGCAAAGTAACACATTTCTTTTGTTCTCACTTCTCTTCTGTGAAAAATCAATCCTCTTGTTTAAAACATTCTTCACTTCACATCACACCACGGAGTGTATGTACCGTACAAGTGTCCATACTCTGATCATATGGTAGGCCAACGTCTCCATCTAGTGGACTCAATAGGGAACACTCCTTCACCTCTGTGTTTTGACTGTTTGTTTGGGGGTTTATGTTTTACCTATAGAACTACAAGTCCTTTGGTGTAAATAAAAAAAACAAATTGCACACAGAACTACACGATCGGTGTAACAGGAAGCTACTTACGTAGCAGTCACTACACACTCAGAAAAAATATCCCCTTACCTTCAGGTAAAGCGCTGCTTTTAGAGGCTATGCTTTTTCACAACCAAAGTAGCAACATGGATGATGCTTGTTTTACTTAAACCACAGTCTCGATACAAATATTATTCAGAACAGCAAAACCACAGCAAAAAATGAACCATTCATGCTCTCATTCACAATCAATTATTTCCTTAAAATGCACATTTTGAACTATGAGGATTGGAGCACACAGAGGAACCTCCCGCAGCCACTGGAAGAACATACCGTATAAACTCCACACAGATTAAAACCCAGAACCCCTGAATCATGAATGAAAATCATATTTATGTTCAATTCATTTATTTGTTTGTTTAAATCCAACTTCCTCAAAACAAAAATGTGGTGTTTAGCCCCCTCTACTGGCTGAAATAACATGGATCAAAGCCTGGAAATGTGGAATGATGCCCGAATTCTTGTAGGATTACAGATTAGTCTGAAACACTATCTGATTGCCATCTGATGTCATCAGACTGAAACTGCACATTTCAAGAGGCTGAGGCAAATTTTAAAATCAAAATGAAGAGCAGCGATTCACCATCTTTTTATAAAATACTTTGCTACATCCTGCAGGAGGTGGATAATAAATATGTTTGAGGACAAGGAGATTCATTAATAATCAAGAAGCCACAGAGCAGATAATCCTGAATATTCTCTTTCTTCCGTCACTTCTTGTGGGATGATCCCTCTATTCACCTTTGAAAGATTTGTGTCCACCATTTTCAGAGGAGATTCAAAGTAATTTTGAACAACAGGTTTTTAAGTAAATAATATATTTAGACATTGACACAACCAACCGTTTGACCAGATTGTGGTGACACGGTCAATCTGACAGTGATACAGGTCAACATGTGCCCTCTGCCCTGGGTCCCCCAGTCAAAACCCAAACTGCTATATAAGACAAATGACAAAAGCTCCTGTCTCCAAGGTCCACAATGTGGAAGATCCTCCTGTGCTGCCTTGCGGCCCTGGCCAGTAAGTTTTCTCACACATTATTAGGACGATTTTAATCATGGCAGAATATTATTGTCCAGCCTGATTCATTTAGTTCCATGTCAGAGTTTTGGGAATCTTGAGTAAATCTTAAGGTTAAATGAGTCATTTTGTGTGGTTTACCACTGATTAGAGACTTTAGAAGGTAATTTCATCTTCACAATCCACTATCAATTTGCTCTCATTTGTTTATCTTGTTAAACAGATGTTTGATTGTAAGGGAAATGAGGAACTGTTTATAAGACAAGGTGAATCTTACTTAATTTTCCCTTTTCTTTTTACTTAGTGTAGATTTTTATAGTTTGGTGTAGTTGTTGGTAACGTTTTGTTTTATAGATGAGACCTTTAAAAAATACACAATTCACTGATTATTCTTCTAAATATTGTAATACTGAAATTAGATTTAACTTGTATTATTATTTATTTGTTTAGCTTGTGAAAGTGTCCATTATGGTGAGTCTTTTTTTTTTACTAGTATTATAAAAGTAACAATCATTTACGAATCTTTTTCAGAAATGCGTGAAATTAAATACAATGTTGCAATCATACATTTCAGAGCTCAACCTGAATCCCAATAAAACCTACGAGTACAAATATAGCGGGGATGTGAATTTTGGACTCGGCCTGCCAAACCTTGCAGAGTCTGCAGTGAGAATCTCGTGTAACTTTAAGATCTCCGGCGTGTCTGCAGAAACCTTCCTCCTTCAGGTAAGTGTGGCAGATCACCTTCCTCCATATCTCACATATGATAGAGTGGATGTTAAGGAGGTAAATTTGATCAACACCTGTTTGACAGTAGTTCCAAGTAGAAAATAAGTTTCAGCATTAGAGATTATTTGTGAAATTGCAGACAGTTAGTTCAGAGATTGTTACATTATGTTTGCTGATGAGTTGTTCTTCATTCAATGTAAAAGAAAACCAATCGGCCAACCAAGGTATTCAAGTAATCTTCATGCCAAACAGATACCGTGTAATTATATTAAATAAATTTAGAGCAAATAAAAAACCTGTTTTGGACAGAGATTGACACACTTTCAGCGTTGTGAACGTCAATTAAACTTCTCATTTTTGGTCTGAAGGTTTCCGATTTTGCCTTCGAGGAGTTGAATGGCTTTCCAGGCAAAAGCAGTTTTCATGCCTCTCCAAAGCTCAGCCAGCATATTGCAGCCCACCTCATCAAACCATTCATGTTTAGCTACGCCCACGGGCATGTTGGCAACATCAGCGCATCAGCCGAGATCCCTGACTCTGTTGTCAACATCATCAGAGGGATCCTGGGTCTTTTCCAAGTCACTCTGAAGACCGGAAATGTGTTCTATGAGCTCGAAGAGGCAATTTCCTGCTAACACATAAGTTCTCTTAGCACACCTTCATTCAGGGTTTACCGCCAGAAACTAAAGTTTAATTCTGTTTCTTTTTTCAGGTTAACATCCATGGCAAGTGCCAGACTAACTATGCGACTGAGATGAATGAGGAAAAAAGAAACATGACCATCACTCAGATAGTGGATGTCACTGCCTGCAGGGTGAAAGCAGAGTTATACAGGGGAATGGCCACAGCTGTGCTTGACAAAGTCTCCAAACAGGTCTGTTTATCTCACTGCAAATTCATCAAGATCTACCTTTAAAAACCAAACCGACCAAAGTCAGTGCTGTTTGTGTGTGTCCTCCAATGCAGAGAGGGGAATCTGTCAGTGCAATAATGAAATATGTTCACATAGTCAAACCAACAGAAGAGGGAGGTGTCATTACTAGGGCTCATGGCTTGGAGCGACGGCACTTCAGTCCCTTCAATGTGAAGGATGGCACTTTCAAGATGCAAGCAATGTAAGGCAAGAACACACACGCACATTATAGCTTCTCATCCATGAGGCTTGTCTGCTGTAATTAAATACCTTATCCCACAGAAAGGAAATGGTGCTGCTCAATGTGGGTGACACGGCAACAGTTGTCGAGTTTGGCCCGGTGGAAAGCAAGGGTAGCCTTGTTTACATATTTGGCAATGCCAGCATCCCAATAATGATGCAGAACCTGGACAACCCGCGACAAAAGGTGATTTGTCCACAGATGTTTTTTTTTTACTCCTGCTACATGAGCCAGAAGACATGCAGAGTTAAATTAAAAGAGTTACAGCAATACCACAGAAACAATTGATTGAAATCAATTATATCAGTAGAAATAATGAATAATTATTTGACTATGCAAGAGCCAACTGAAATAATTCTAGCAAAAAGTGAAATGAGAAATAAAAAATATTTATGGATGGGAATAAACTGGAATTTTCAAAAAGATAAAATAAAATATTTTTATCATTTCTAAACAGCTCTTACTGTTCTTTACAGGCCACTGAGCTGATCAAACACCTGGCTAAAACTAATAAATACGAAATCAACAGTTCCACCACCGAGGATACAATAAAGCTGTATCAACTTCTGAGAGTTGTACCTTGTGAAGAATTAGAATATATGTGGCGGGATCTTGCTGATAATCCAGAACACAGGTGAGTTCTTGATTAGTTTACAGTGTTTGAGTTATTAATGAACCCCTTCTTATGTTAAGAGGTGGAAGTAAATTATATTTATTCAAGTACTAAATCAAAGTGTATTTCTTTTAATTTGAACTACTTTCTGATTTTAATCAATAAAACATAGGCATAAGCATAAGCATCTGTCTAATCCTTATTCTATGAGCACAACCAATTAATGTCCTCTTCTTTCATTTATTAGGCGCTGGTTTTTGGACATGATTGTTGAGGTCAGCGATGCCAGGATCCTTACGTTGCTGGAGACCAGGTTCCAGGCTAGGGATTTGTCGATCTCAGAGGCGCTACAAACATTTTTGATGTCAATTAACCATCTCCAAGCAATTCCTGAACTGGTAGAGAAGGCTCAAGTGAGTTTTTGTTGAAAACTGGTCAGATTATTGTTATTTACTTAACCCAAGTACTGGATTTTACACAGCAGACCACTGATGCTGTTTCTAAACATGAATTAATGTTAATCAAAAAAGTATAAAATAAACTCTGGAGTTGTTGGAAATGTCACCAGGAAGTACGGATCAGTCTCCACAGCCATACTGATGAGACAAAGCTTTATATATTGCTGTTTCTCCTGATGTCAGTAGACACCCTTATTAGCTGTACACCCTTATTGTAGGCATCAAATCATTATAATTATATCATTATAAAATAACATCCGGTAGCTTAACCAGGACAAAAAGAAAGTTACTGGTTCCAGAGACCAGAGAGACGAACTCAATGCAAAATCGCAAGCCATCAGATTAAAACCCATGTCAAAAGGTTTAACAAAAAAAGAAAAGAAAAAAAGAAATAAAGTAACATTTTTGATTCAGAGCAGAGCTTTGAGATGTGCATTAGAAACATAAAATTGCCGTCATTTGAAGAACTGTTTTGTTTTAATTTGTATAGCTGTCTATCATCCATTTCCTTTCCCCATTCTCCATCACTCTACACTGTTGACCCGAGGTACTTGAAGTTCTTTACCTTATTTACATCTATTTCTTGTAACTTCACTTCAGGAATTAGATATTAGAACATTAGACCACGCACAATCAGGTAATAATGGTGCGATAAAAGGTAATAATTTATTTTTTAATGAATTAGTGAAGCATAATCCAGATCATGTCAAAACACCTTTGTATCCTTTTTGCAGAACTTCCTGAATATGCCCTTCAGTAAATCCAACACCTATCTGCACCAAACGGTGGTGCTTAGCTACGGCTCTCTGGTGTACAAGTACTGCGCCTATAATACGCCTTGTCCAGTGACTGCTGTTCAGGTAATCCAACTGAGAAAAAAAATATTTCATCAAAACTGTTTCACATACTAAACAGAACCACTCATCAAACCAGTTATGCGGTGAGAAAAGCTGCTTTAACATGTAAAAGTTGATTGCAATCTGTACAACCTTTCTTTTAACATCTGTACTAGCCACTTCTTGACATGGCCATAGAAAGTCTGCGGAATAACAATGAGAAAGACATGATCCTCGCTCTCAAAGCTCTGGGGAATGCAGGTCATCCAAGAAGCATTAAAACCATCATGCGTTTCCTCCCCGGGGTGTCTGCCAACCCTGTGGAGCTGCCATATCGTGTGCTCAGTGCCGCCCTGCAGTCGCTGAGACTCATAGCTCCCAGAGATCCTCATAGTGTAAGAACACTACTTTCATAAGTATTATTTAAAGGTCATTTTTCACAGCTATGTGCTAGATTTGTATTTACAGGATGGCCTATTTATTTATATGTCCAGTGTACAGCAAGTACAAGGAATTTCTCAAATCAAGAATTATGCTAATGAAGTAAATTAAATCTAATTTTGGTAAGACTGCAGGGAGTGGTTACAGTCAGAGTCTAGATGACAATTTCAAATTATTATATGATCTGTTGTTGTGATAATTATCATTTCAAACCTTTGGGGTGTCTGATTTACTTTAGCCTTAACACCATGATATTATTGAGCTTCATTTTATCTTTCTAAGAACAATTTTAAGAAATTGGTTTCCAGATTATTATTATTTTTTGTATTTTTTAGGAAAGCCAGTATATTACTATTTGAAGTGTTAATCCCAAACGTTGTTTGGAACAGAGCTAAATTCCCTCAGCACTGAGTGGATTAATGTGCAAGCCTTCTCTTTACAGGTCCAAGACCTCACAATGAACGTGTTCCTGCAAAAAAGCCTCGACTCCGAGATACGCATGCTGGCTTTCATGATCCTGTTGAACAGTAAACCATCATTTGGTCTGGTATCTACATTGACAGCACATCTAGTGGAGGAGAAAGACCTGCAAGTAGCTAGTTTTGCATTCTCCTACCTGAGAAGCTTTGCAAGATCCAGGACTCCAGAACATTTCTTCCTGCAAGTAAAACAATTGTGTTATGAAATGTTTGGCGTTTTTTTTGGATAATATTCCACAGCTTAAATCTTTGTGTGTATTCTATGCAACAGCTCAACTGCTTGCAATGTAGCTATGAAACTCTTGGCCCCTAAGCTTGGTCGTTTAAGCAATTACAAGAGCAAGGCAATTCGCATGGACTGGTTTAAAGGTATGTTGAAATACATCAGCTTAAGTCCTATTTCTCAGAAATCATTTAATTGAAAATTGCCATTTTCCAAAAATACAGACGATTTCTTAATGGGTGCAGCAGCAGAAAGTTTCATGCTGAAAAGGAAAGTCAACCACCTTCCCACTGAAATCATGATGAAGGGAAAACTTTTTCTCATTGGCAGAATTTTACAGCTGCTGGAGGTTTGGTGTGATGCACTCGTGTTGAATTTATTGATAAAAAAAAAAATCAAAATACGTAGGATAATGGTCTCCGTTTCCTTTATTGCTAAAGATTGGAATCAATGCTGATGGAATTAACGACTTGATTGGCAACCGCATCTTTAGTTATGAAGACTTTCAGGCTTTTTTCAGTTTGGTGAGTATATTAATGAGATTTTAAAAAATCATTATGACTGTGCTGCTCTTCCTGCTTTGGGGTGACCCCATTGTGCCATGTCATTTTCAGATTGAAAAAAATGGGAGACTACCAGATAGTAAGACGCTCTTATCTGTCTTTACACGTGCATCTGGACAAGAGTGGTTCTATATTGACATAAACATGGAGCTCATTCAGAATCTCATCAGGGTGAGTGACAAATTGATCAGACACAGCGAGAATGAGCCATTAATGCCTAAGACAGTTCAGTCAGCAAATGTGAACATTCTTTCTCTGCATATTCAGTGTTCCATGCTCCGCTCTGATTTGACCTGCAGGTCTTCAGACCCTCTGCAGGGAAGGAAAGCCCGCTGTGGGATGTGATTGAGAGGTTACACCAAGGACAATCATGGCATTGGACAAAAGCTTTCTTAATCATGGAGGCTCGCTACTTACAATCTACCAGCCTGGGTCTCCCAATGGAGATTAGCAAATATTACCATGTACTCAATGGGGTCACGGTTAAAGGTGAGGAGTCAAATCCTATTCAAGAGACGTATGCACGAGTGGAGTTCAGATACTTCAATGATCTCCTTCCTATGCAAAACAGTATTTATTTATTACTGGAAAAAAAATGTACGACTACCCATGATAAAAAATCAGAATCCGATAATGATCCCAAAGTGAAATTCCATCAGCAACATTGCTCCACTCAACAAATTTCAGAAATACGAAATTCTCATTGAAAAGTCATCATTAGCTCTAGCTTATTAAAAATAGAACAAATATATCATGACAGCACTACTGTATGATTCACAGTGCTGTCTAGTTATTGTTAAAGTGATTTTCTCTTGTGCAGCCAAAGCCACAGTAAATCCACCAATGAATAAAAACATCGGAGAACTATTGGCTTCTGAAATTTCAATGGAGACCGACGGTTTTTTCGGGTAAAATATTTAATGTTCATTTGATCTCAAATAAATAAATAAAATCAAATATATTGCTACAACTCATCAATGAGCCTCTTCTTTTTTAGCTACACAAAGGACTTTTGGCTTTTCTATGGGATCAACACAGAACTGTTCCAGTGTGGCTCCGAGTTTAAGGGCAAATTGTCCATTGCAGTCCCTTGGAACTTTCATGCCAAGCTCAATGTCAAGGCAAAGGAATTTGAACTTGATGCCCATCCATGCAAGAAAGAGATTAAACTCCTATCAGTCAGGTGCGTCTCAGGTTTATCATACATTTCATGTGGCAAAGTTTATGCATTTCTGATTGTCGCAATTTCTAATTTATCTGCACGTTCCCAAAATACATTCTTCTGCCAAGATCTACACATCCTTGTTCTTCCTTGTAGCTTTAACAAAATAATGGTATTGGTTCAAACCCTGATTGACATCTGCTGCTAGTACTACTGTACTTTCGGCTTGTCCCGTGAGAGGTCGCCACAGCAAATCAACTTTCTCCATTTCACCCTGTCCTTTGCATTGTCCTCCCCAACACCAGCCACTCGCATGTCATCCCTCACTACGTCCCTGGCAGTTCCATCCTCAACATCCTCCTACAGATATAGTCCCCATCTCTCCTCTGGACATGTCCAAACCATCAAAGTCTGTCCTCTCGGACCTTACCTCCAAAACGTCTAACCTTCACTTTCCCTCTTATCATCTAATTTCTAATCCTATCCAACCTGGTAACTCCCAAGGAGAACCTCAACATCTTCATCTCTGCCAATTTTAGCTCTGCCTCCTGTCTTTTCCTCAGAGCCACTGTCTCTAAGCCGTCCATAATGGCTGGCCTCAGCACTGACCTTTCCCTTCATACTTGCTGACACTCTCCTAAAGCCTGATTTACATATATTTTAGAAGCCAATATAGCAAAATCATTTTTGAATCAAATCTTCATCCAAGCATTCAAACAACTAGTGTCAATGTGAAGTAGTGCGCCAAGGTATCCACCATGATGCCATTGTGCCAAATCTAAGATTTATTTGATTTGATTTTTGACCAACAGCTCCGACGTGTATGCAATCACCAGGAACTCCATAGATACAGATGCAACAAAAATAACACCAATGTTGCCCAACACTATGGACGCCGATGATCAGGTCACCAGACAGACACTGTCAACATCTTTGAGAACATACAGTTTGTCTTAATTTACATGGACCCAATATATTTATTATGTATGTTCCCAATCCAGAAGTACCAGAAACAAAAAATGTGGCATCCAAAATTCAAAACGTGTGCCAAGAGTAAAACTTACGGAGCTGGCCTCTGTTTGGAATTTGAGTTAAGGAGACTGTATTATCAAGAAGAATACCCCTTGTACTATTTCCTAGGATACACCCGAGTTGCACTTACAATTGTCCCAGGTATGCAGATCTAACACATTACATGTTGAATGTTAATGAATCTTGTATTTGAATGAAACACATCGAGTAGTTCAGGCTAAAGGTACGTAGATATAATGCTATTCCAGTAATAATAATGTACAAACGTTGCTGCTACAGTTGCTGCAGTTTACTCATGCTATAGAGGTATAAAAGGAAAAACAAAACAGTTTTTGCTATACAAAGTTTTGCAACTATTGACACAATTACTACAGACAATTACATAATTTTCCGATAGTATTGAAGTGTTGAACATTAAAGACGATTCCAGACCTCGGTCAAGCTGGTTTGGATCATCATACTGTAACGTCTAACGACCCAATGTGTGCCTTGGTTTGTTGGTTTCAACAGTCTGACCTGACCAAACAAACAATTTACATAATGAAAGTACTTAAAAGAAGCACAAACCTTTTTTTTCTTACTCACACATTTATTTCAAAGAGTCAAACCTGTCTAGAATTAGTCAGTCTGCATGGGCATGATAGCATTGAGAGTTATGGAGCTGCCTTAACTTATGTACCAACACACCCTGGTATATATTTTCACGTCACTGTAACAAATAAACCACGAGTAACAGAATGTTTTCTTACTTACTTCCTCCTTGTTTTGATATAGTTTATTTATTTATAATTTTTTGATGAACCAGGCAAAGCAGATTTAACTGTTGACTGATTGCCTCCCTTCATTTCTGTCAACATGGCCTGTGCTCTTCTTTTAGTCGATGCGGTCAAAGCTGCTGACAAAATACACTTCGAAGTTCATGCCTACCCGAGTAGCCTTCTAACGGCCAGTCACCAGCAGCCTGAGACGCTGAAGAGTCTTTCCAAGGTATTTAGCTACCCTCTGAATACCATTATCTCTGCATCTGCTCTAGAGTTTTCACCACTGCAATGCTCCTGTTATTTAAATGTTGGAACAGGAAGACACCCAGCAAGAAAGTATGTCCTGTTCAGCAAGTGATGGAGAATCTCTGGACAGCAATCAGGACTTTGTTTTAGAAGTAAGTTGCTACAAACAGAGAACCACAAAAAAGAAAGTCACTAAATAGGCAGTTTGTACCAAAAAAATATACCAAGTACATATTTATGATACAACCACCAGTATGTAAAATGTGGCCAATCCAAATTATGATTTTAACATTCATTCTGAAACAACTGGACTTCTGTTTATGTTTTAAATATATTCTACATATACATTAAGGATACTGTTTAGTATAAAATATTCTGCATACACACAAAAGCATACACCATCTGAAATAATGGACCAATAAGTAATTGTATTTGTTCAGCAAAGACGGAATGTACCCCAATAAAGTGTTATAGGTTGTTTTCTTTCACATTCACTAGGAATTGGATTCAAAATGTGAACCTGTGTTGACTATCAAAGTCCTTGCCATGAGTGGCAACCGGATGCCTGAGGGTTACCATGCAGTCTTCTACCGCACAGCTGATGCCAACGTTCGAAAACACAAAATGATTGTGTCCCAAGTAGGAAGAGACGCGAACTGGAAGATGCGCATCAATACCTTAAAAAAAATGCATTCTGATGTCACGGTAGGCATAAAACACAGACCATTGTCAGAATACTTATTCTTAAATGGCTGCATAACATGTAAAAAAATATATAATGTATTTATATCTAATTTTATACAGCTGCTTTATATTAAAAATAATTTCCCTGACAGGATTAAAATTAAAGGTCCCATCAGAAATAATTAGGAGTAAATCACCTAATCTATCCTTAAATTACCAGCTACCACCATACACAATTTCAACTGAGGATCATAATACTAACATCAGTTTAAATTTTTAAGTGCAGTGTCTACAATGTACTGTAAAATGGTTATATGTCTACATCAATCTCGTAATGTTTCATGAATTTTATTTTAATTAATAATGTGTAAAATGGCAGAGACTCCACCTTTGATCTCTTGTGTTTGGTCTAGACACACATTAGCTGGGGAGCTGAATGTCAGTCGTCTGAGGTATCAATAAAATGTTCCGGTCTGCATGGTTCCAAGTCAACATACAAGTCTAAAGTACATTGGCGCAAGATCCCTAAAACAATGGCAGCGATGGGCAGAAGGTAATCCCCAGTGGAATAAACACAAAGCTTTGAAGAGGAAGAGATGGAAGAGATGAATTAGCATTTTTAAACTTAGAGAGCATGGTGCAAACATTTTCTTGCTTACAATTATGCAGACTGCCATGCGTCATTAAATGTGATTCTTACATTTCTAGCATTGAAACCTACATCCCAGGCATGGCCTTCCTGTTGGGCTTCACCCAGCAATGTCAGATAAATGCAAAGCAGGAGGTTTCTACAACAATCACCTCCTCAGCAGACGGCATCGGTGTGATGATTCATTTCCCAGAGGTACTAAGTAAACTGTCACTATCTTTAATTTTATGCAAAACTTCTCATCTCGTACATTATCTGTAAGCACACTGTACACATATATTAATTCATCGTTTTGCTTCTCTTGTCATTAGTATACAATCTACAGTCAGTATGTACCAGTTCCTCTGGCCCCTGACATGGTGTTGCAACAAGCCATCAGTAACACAACAATATACAGCTCTGGAGACATGTAAAAAAATGTAAGCAAAATAAAGCAGTTTAAGCTTAAATGTTCATAATTGTGTTGTGTTGGAATGCAGAAAAATTAATTGTGTGGCAATGTATCGTTTCAACAGATTTTTATGAACTGTGGATGATCAAAAAGATCATCCACATTTGCCTCCAAAAGTATTTCTGCTCTAGGAAGACAACAAAGCCCACATGGAGCCAGATGTCTCTTTTCAAAGTGGCAATGCTGCAACCAAAATCATTGTCATAAAAGTGAGGTTCATAAAAGATTCATCAGTAATCCATCCGGCCAGACTACTTTGAAACAAACTGGGAGCCATCCCGATTCCCGATTTATTTTGTTCAAAAGTATTAATATTTGATCACCCTCTTTGGATGAAATATTCCAAAATACTGACTTGCCATTATACTACATTTTTCAATAATATAAAAAACGTAAGTTTTATTTTGCTTATTCTGATTGAACCAGAATAAAATCCATCCTTATTGAGAAAAGAAAGCAATTTGTGCAGCATTCAACTGTCCAAATCAAAAAACGTGTTTTTTTTTTATTAAAGAAATGGAGTGGAAACAAATCAGATTATTGGCAGGTTTGTCTTTGTCAACAGGTCCTCTGATACATAGCATCATATTCATGTCATTCTGACCTGCTGTGTTTGCTTGCGCAACCAATCCAGGAGAACTGTTTGCAGATATCAGAGGGCAATGTCACCATGCATGCCCTTAAAGTTCACTGCCTCTGACACACAAAGCGCACTTCGTCCCTGTAAATTGTGATGTACATAATTTAGTTTTCAAAGACATGACATTTCAGTCATTACTGTTTGATGAAGGATGAAAGATTCAACCAATATTATTTGCTCTTGACCTTGGCCCAACCCAAATCTCAATTTAAATTCCTAACAAATGAGATGTGCCATTATCCAGTTTTAATGATTGTGTCTACACCAAAGATTGGTTGTCTTAAGTGCTCCTGGCAACGTTCACTTCACTCATTTAGCCAGATGGTGTTGAATTGCTGAGAAAAGACAGAGACGTCAAAGGCTGAATGGGATGAGCACAAATATAATGGCACCATTACGTCACATTTAGATTTTTAATATCCTACATGCTTTTAAGTGGCAGTTGACAGGCTGATTGCAAAACCATTTTACTTGCGTCAAGACACTAAGATTAATGTTGACTCCGGTCAACAGCAGATTAGGACGCCCTGACTTTGTGTTTGCAGGGGAAATCAGATGGTTTTAAAACATTTGTCAATCATTGATTGGGTCACGTGGAGGGGGTGACTATACGAATAAATATCATAGATCTATGATAGACAGTAATAAACGTATTCTTCCAATTGAAGCTGTAACTCGGATATAGCATCACTGTGTGAGTATGTGTGTGTGTGTGTGTGTGTGTGTGTGTTCGCATGTTAGCACTAGAGGACAGTGTTTACCGAGCACTGAATAACAGTAAGCATTGGCTTACTGTTTAAAGCCAGGCACCAGTACTTGTTCAGGCTATGCATTGAATGTTGACTTTTTGAGGATAAATACGCACATGTTTTGACAGAAACATTTTATTAAAATACAAAAATGCTAAATATCTAAAAGGCAACAGCAAACTATGAAAACCACTGTAACTAATTTATTATTATTTTTAATCCCTAAACAGAAGAAAAGGGAGCTGGTCTGGTGTCAGATGAAGACAAATGACCCTTCAAGTGATTTAGAAAAGCCATGAACTGCATTGCTTTCACACGAGCACACACAATCTGATATAAACTGCCTCTCAGTCTAATTTAAGGTGCCCAGAGATAAGGCTTGTGTGCAGGGTGAAATGGCTGGGAGCAAATGGCATTATCGTTGCCGTCATCTAGTGGGCACATCTTGTCACAGACATTTTATGACACCTCTGGAAGGCTTGAAATCTCACATCATGTGTTCTGTTAGACATCCACCAAGCTCACACTATTCCATCTGAGAATGTATCACTACTTTCACCAATGAGCTTCCTGCATCATTACGATCATTGTTGCTCTGCATATTAGCAGGAGTGCTCCTTCTCTTTTTTCGTGAAAGGGGCATTCATTCCATCCATCCATCCATTTTCAACCGCTTATCCGGGGCCGGGTCGCGGGGGGCAGCAGCCTAAGCAGGGAAGCCCAGACTTCACTCTCCCCGGCCGCCTCCTCTAGCTCTTCCGGGGGGGATCCCGAGGCGTTCCCAGGCCAGCCGAGAGACATCCCCGTGGTCTCCCCCCGGTGGGACGTGAATAGAGCCAGATGAGGTGGCTCCCCTCAACGCGGAGGAGCAGCGGCTCTACTCAGAGCTCCTCCCGGATGACTGAGCTTCTCACCTTATCTCTAAGGGAGAGCCCAGCCACCCTACGGAGGAAGCCCATTTCAGCCGCTTGTACCCGAGATCTTGTTCTTTCGGTCACTACCCAAAGCTCGTGACCATAGGTGAGGGTAGGAACGAAGATCGACCGGTAAATCGAGAGCTTCGCCTTTCGACTCAGCTCTCTCTTCACTATGACAGATCTGTGCAGGGTCCGCATCACTGCAGACGCTGCACCGATCCGTCTGTCGATCTCCCGCTCCATCCTTCCCTCACTCGTGAACAAGACCCCGAGGTACTTGAACTTCTCCACTTGGGGCAGGATCTCCTCCCCGACCTGGAGGGTGCACTACACCCTTTTCCGGCTGAGAACCATGGCCTCGGATTCAGAGGTGCCGATTTTCATCCCGGCCGCTTCACATGCGGCCGCAAACCGATCCAGTGAGAGCTGGAGGGCACGGCCTGATGAAGCCAACGGGATCACGTCGTCTGCAAAAAGCAGCAACCCAATCCTGAGGTCACCAAACCAAAACCCCTCAACGCCCTGGCTGCACCTAGAAATTCTCTCCATAAAAGTTACGAACAGAATCGGTGACAAAGGGCAGCCCTGGCGGAGTCCAACCCGCACTGGAAATAGGTCCGACTTACTGCCGGCAATGCGGACCAAGCTCTGGCACCGGTCATATAGGGAGCGGACACCCCGTATCAGGGGGTCCGACACCCCATACTCCCGGAGCACTCCCCACAGGACTCCCCGAGGGACACGGTCGAATGCCTTCTCCAAATCCACAAAACACATGTGGACTGGTTGGGAAAACTCCCATGCACCCTCAAGGACCCTGCTGAGGGTGTAGAGCTGGTCCACAGTTCCACGGCCAGGACGAAAACCACATTGCTCCTCCTGAATCCGAGGTTCGACTATCCGGCGGACCCTCCTCTCCAGTACCCCTGAATAGACCTTACCAGGGAGGCTGAGGAGTGCGATCCCTCTATAGTTGGAACACACCCTCCGGTCCCCCTTCTTATAAAGAGGGACCACCACCCCGGTCTGCCAATCCAAAGGCACTGCGATGTTGCAGAGTCATGGGGCATTCATTTTACTAGACTAGGAGAGCATGAGCTTTCATTTGAAGCATTACTCTCAATGTTTATGACCACCATAATTAAATATTTTAGTCTGTTGCATCAGTATTCTAATAATATGTCACTAGCGTTCTCTGCTACTGAAATTATGCTGAACAGCAGAGTTTTGACAGTTGCTTCAGAGGTTTGATATAAACAGAACTGTCAGCTGAGGTCAGATGGCTATAGTGAAATTGTTCATGCCACAGGCGGCAAGGGTTCCTCGTCTGAAACGTAGCAGCTGAATATATATATTGAGCCAGCGCAGACACCGTTCAATGTACTGTAAGTTAATTAGGGCTACATGATCAACCTTAGCCTTGGAGGGTTTATTGTCAAGTAAAGAAAAAGCTAACTTGGTTAGCATATATCATTTTCATAGCCTCTTTGAGGCAATAGAAGATGTGCAAGTGCAAGGTCTATTAATCTGAATATAGACTTCAATACACAGAAATGTGTGTATTTGTGGGGAAAGAATTATCAGACAGCTTTCATGTGGATGAAAGCTGGGACAAGGATTGAATAACTAAATTGTCAATCCATAATAGATACATAATATAATCTTCCTGCAGCCTATGGTTGCACTGAGGCTCCTTGCAACCAATCAGAATAAGCTCACCCTGACCTGAAGCCTGTGAGAGTGAGTATTTGGGTGCTTTATTTAAATAACCGGTGACAGTAAGGATGCCCCCACACTCCTAAAAAGAATGTTCAAAAGAACAGTCATTGAATCTTCATGATTTAAAAAAAAATATGTTAAAAAATGCACCTCCCTTGTTTATAGCACCAGACGGTGTTGCACCCATTTCATGGGAGTAACAATATTTTGCTGTTATTTAGTTTTGAAAATACGTAATCTTTTCAAAACTCTAATTATGTATGATAATGCAGCAGGCGATACATTTCTATTACAATGGATAGAAATATACAAGTATTTTTACTGACAACCTAGAGTACAGTCTAGTTTCCAGGAGAGGGCACTGTTGATCTTATCAGGGAGCCTTATGTCTTGTCATTCCATTTTTTATTATTGTGAAAATGTTATATTATCCTCTAGTGTTCTGTACTCTTATCTCATTCAAACCATCTGACTCAGAAATCCAAATACATACAGCAAAACCACTGTCATTTCACAATTTGGTTAACATTTTAAACCCTTATATATTGTTATATGTTTATATGCAGCATACACTCCTGGACAAAAAAAGATTGCAACATGATTTCGACCTTTTTTATGCAGGTATTCTTTGTTGGATACAAAAGAGACAATATATGTGCCAATTCTATAAATAGCATGTAATGTGTGAGAAATTACAAAAATAAATAGAAATCAAGGTAATATAATTATATTCCTTCTTTAAACAGTGTGTCTCTGTGCGCAGCATTTAGTGATTTACTCTTCTCTGTGTTCACTATTTATTACATCCTGTGCCTTTTTGGTTTCAAAATGTCTTTGAAAACTGAACTGTAGAAGTCAAAATCACCCTGAAGTGATGGGTCACGCTTTGCGCCGTCATACTCCACAAAGTTTTCCTCCTAGGTCAGGTGAAATATTCAACATTAAATGCCTCTCCATCACTGAGAAACACAGAGCAGGTGGAATTATAAATGTAGGAAGTCTTCTGTACCTGGCGTTAGTGAGCTTGTAGTGCTTCAACGGGTTGTATGGCGGGCAAGACAAGAGGCCATCTTTATCCGAGTCAGTCACTAGATCTTAAAACCATAGAGCATGCATGATAAAATAAATTTGTTGCCAATATATTTTGCGACACTGACCAGTTGTGTCTGAGTATTCCGTATAAGTGATGGGTCCAAAGAAAGCGAGTGGCAAGGATGACAGCGCCAAGAAAAGACACATGATGACGATGGAGATCAAGCATGCAGTTATTGCAATTGTCAGTCAACGTGACCGTGGTGAGGCGTAAGTGATTTGGCGCGCCATTACGAGCAGAGTACATCGACAATATGTACAATCCTCAAACAGAAGGAAGCTATCAAGAACACTAAGCATTCCAAAGGCAGAACCATTATGTCTAAGTTTATGTACTTGTACATGTAAGGTACAATTACGGAATAAAGTGTCTATATACTGTCCAACTCTCTCTCTTGCTCACCGCCATTAGCGGTATAATATATATAAATACAATATACATACACACTGTAGATATAATTTCAATTAACAAATGAGCTTATCAAAAAACTGTCAGCAATGCAATCACAATCACTTTTTATATGGTTTAGGCAATTTGCTTACTGGTAATCCATACAAGGATAAAGTGTGCAGTGTTTGAATCAGCTCCACTGCCAAAGTAGCACAGTCATTTCCCGCTTTCTTGCATGACATGCTGTGATCTGCCAATAGATCCTTGATAATTCTGCAACAGAACGCATTGAGCACTTTCAACGAGCACTGGGGAAGTAACAGAACATTCAGAAGTGAGGGACACAGCCATTGTTTAATGTGCAGTCCTATAGGCTCTGTATATATTGCACAAAGGTCACTGATAATCCTGCCATCGAAAAACGGTTGCCATGGCAACCCCACTATTTATCAGGGCTCTGGACAGTGAAGAGAGTGGAGAGCATATGAGGTAAGCCCAATGAATGTGACTTGAGATAATATGCAAATGCAAAAGCATCGTTAGACATTAGAAACACACACTTAAGAAAAACACACAAACTGTGTGTGAGCCGAGCCGTGCTCTTGTTTTTATCTCCAAACAGTATCAGATGTCGAGTGAAAACGTGTTAATATTCTCAAGTGGTATATGTAATTCTGGCAGAGAGATTTCATTGTAGTTAGTAAACAATTTGGTACCGAGCTGAGCATATGGCTGGGCGACATCTGATTAGAGATTAGCTGCATGACTAGAGGCTTGCAGGTTTAAACCCTTAGAACAGCATTCACGAATGCACTGATGCTGTGGCGCCTTCTATACTAACTCATTGCAGCAATTTGAATGTGTGAAGAAAATATCACGATAATATAAAAATGTACGACAGTAATTCAAATATGGTTATTGAATGTATTTGAGTGAAATGAGAGGAAGATGCCAGTCTAATGTGGCTAAAGTTAAATATGGAGTTGTGGCAAGGATATCTTAGATGGTTTATCATAAAGGCTGGAAGCAGGAGGACCTACCTGGCTTTGTTTGCCTACCATCAACTTATTAGCACATTATTAACATCTGGCTAATTCATGAACAAACAAAGCAAAAAACAAGGAAACCACACACACACACAACAGAGATAGTTATTCTTTGTGAGGCCGTTTAGCCTTGCCAAAAAATAAATAATTACAACACTCTTCTCTTATCTTCCCAGACTATTTCTGCTCCAGTAAATTTCACCTCTGAGGAGTTTAGTACCATCTTCCCACAGACAGCAAACAAAATAAAGATAGCATACATACACTACACTCACAATGCATTGATTCACGCACGTTACAGAATATTCAGTCATCCTCCACATTACAATTCAGTTAAAACAGGCCTTCATTTCCGATAATGAGTAGGACTGTGTCTGATGCGTATAAATAAACAGTACAGCCATAATAGACAAAGAGCCACACCTGACTTCATCTTGACATAATGCGCAGCTCAGCTCAGTCATGCAGTGAGATTTTAGCTCTGGAAATACAGCCGAGGCTGTTCTTTGAAACCTAGTGTGAAGTTGTTTACCATCTTTCCTAAAAGGCTTTCAGTCCAAATAGAATTTTGCTTTCTTGCTACTCAGTCTTCCATCAATTACGTATATTAAGAAACTGAGCCGAAATTGACTATGTTGAAGGACATCACTCTTCCTTCTGATGTCCCCACATCCATAGAATGCCATGTTTAATTGGATATAATTGCAAACAATTGCAGTGCTTGTTAGGGCCATCAGGTATGAAAAAGGTGGATGACTTGTTTTCTCTGTCTTTGCTAATATGAGCTGTTAAATTCTTCATCAAATGTTAGAGTCACTGATGAGTAACCTACCTTTGCATAATCATAGCTACTGTCGAACGGCTGCAGTTGCATCACTGTAATAGTTGCAATAAACATTACAAATGCAATCTGGCCAAACAGGCATACAATAATAGGTTATACATTTATTCATGTAGTGACAAGCTAGACATTACATTGATAAAGATGCACATGTGCTCAACTTGCTTAGATGTTAAATTTATGAGAAGAAGTCTGATTTAGTATTTTCTCACCATGTCAGCCAATATGTGCACCCATCTACACAATTTCACATTATGAAAGATGCGTCTAATCTGTCCTGTACACAGTAACATTTATCAATTTGACAAGATGACTGTCCATATAAATAGGTATAATCTGAGAAATTAAAAGTTTATCTGCTGAAACAAGGTAATACAAGCCCTCTTATCAGAGATACAGGCAAATATCGATGACATATTTTGATGTCAAATAACAGTAACTGTTGGTTTGCTGCCGCCTGCAGAATGGATGCTTTTAACCTTATTACCCTCGCCGAAGAGAAGGCCTCTATTCGATCTTGTGAGACAGTAAACAGGGCTTCCGGATCAGAGGGGCCAAACCTGCTCTAGCTTGCTGCTCCGGAACGTACTACAAGACACCTTCTGGACTCTTTTTCCCATCACGCCATTCGTGTCCCTCCCTCTTAAAGTGGCAGTTTACAGCACAGGCACGATTCCAGATGTAAAAATAATTCTAGAATCTGGATCCAGATCCGGATCAACGCCATTCGCGGGAAGGACCGAGCCACGGAGAGAACCTTGCTTGTGTAAAAATTTCAAGTCGATTGGGTTACTAGTTTTTGAGTTATGCGCTCGGACAGACAAACAGACACAGACAAACATACAAACGCACCCAATTGCAATACCCTTGCCTCCTCTTCGGCGAGTGTAAAAATAATTCTAGAATCTGGATCCAGATCCGGATCAATGGTATTCTCGGGGAGGACCGAGCCACGGACAGAACCTTGCTTGTGTAAAAATCTCAAGTCGATTGGGTTACTAGTTTTTGAGTTATGCGCTCGGACAGACAGACAAACAAACATACAAACGCACCCAATTGCAATAGCCTCACCTCCTCTTCGGCGAGGGTAATAAATGTAAGGACATTATTTTTGGAGTAAATCACAACATAGTAAGACTGATGTGCTCGGGGGAGGTCTGCGCTCTGCGAGTGCTTCTCTAGCTTTCTGGTATTGTTTCATGTTTATCGTGCCTACTATGGCTGCTTCTGTTATTTTATACTCATCTTTTAAATCTTGTTTTATCTTTATGTGAAGTACTTTGTGATTTTCATGAGAAGAGCTATAGAAATAAAATGTGCTTATTTACCTACTTGTACTACGATGCAATATACATGCTGTTTTGCGCATCACTGTTTATTTGTTTACGGTGTAATGGTACTGCAGCACTTCACTCTGTCACAGCTTTCTCTACCTTGTAGACTTGTTTCATGATTACTTGACGTCTTGTCAGCCCTCTATGGATTGTAGAGATGCTTACAAAAGGTTGAATTTTGAAATTTACAATCTGAATCTGTGTAATCGTATCATTTGCCACCTCCATGCAGACATCGCACTCTTGTTTGAATGTCAAAACTGCCCCTCTGGCACCAGCACAAGGTAGATGTCTCGTCCCACACATTTTAATTCAATAATAAAAAAAACATTGCTCTATAAAGGGCACATCCAGCACAATGTCATGTACTTCATTGTGTAGGGTGGCTGTAGCTCAGTTGGAAGTAACCAATATGTCAGCAGTTTGAATCTCGGCTCCGACTGTCCACATAGAGAGGTGTCCTTGGTGTCCCTAAATTGCCCCCAGTGGGCCTGACAGTAGTCGCTCACTGGTGGGTGAATGTGAGCCATGAAGGTATAGAAAAGTGTTATAAGTGCAGTCCATTTATTTGTAACTCGTGTGTTTTGTTTTGCTTACATACTACTACTAATATGTTGTATTTTAATCTGTTTACTGGCTTTACTCAAATTGACAGTTTTTAACTTTGCTGTCACTGTTTGCTCCCCTTGTTTTAATAGAATACTGCCACATGCAAAATTCCAGTGTTGATTGGTCACAAAGCCGTTTTCCCTGCAAAAGATTTGGATAATTATAGACACTAAAACATGGTTTACATTAGGAAGCATTTGGCAGCCAAACTTTAGTAATTACTCAGCCACACTGGGCAGCTCATTGTTATCTTCTAACTGTTCTTCTATTTTTCTGTCCTTCCCTCACTGTACTATGACGGTTGCTTACTCTTACTGCAGCAGGCAGTTGCCATTGCTGAGTATTTACCTGGCCAGGTTTCTTCATGATCAGAAAAGGTATGATTTTGTAGCATTCATACACTAAGTAAATTCATTTTTACTCCACACTATTCTAAAGAAAAGTCCCTGCCATATAACTTGATTGATTGATATAAGATGTGAGAGCTACCTTTTATACTGATGTTCAAGTTTTCCCTGACAGATACTTTATCAATATGACTGAGTAACTGTTACTAAGATCATATATATTCATTAAGGATATGTATGGCATTTCTTTCTGAAATAGCTGGATGTGATGAGACACTTTCAAGATTTTTGAGTGCGATTGTATTATTCAACCAATTTTTAATCAACAAAAACCTGTTGTTTTATTGTTGTAGGATGTGAATGTGGAGCAAGTGAATTATTCCTCCTTATTTAGGGATGCTATGGCCTCTACTCTCACCTCCCAGTCTTCTGAATTGGGAGACTGGAGAAATTTTCCATCCAGCTCCTCAAAAATTAAGCTTGGATGCTTGGCTCCAATGGGAGAGCCTTCAGGCAGCGCTTTAGGCAAACTTTAAGAGTCGTTGGGCAGTAATTTGCCACTAGCGGTTGCAGAAGGAATCCAAAGATCCAGAGCCCCTTCATCTTAACTCATACAAGTGGAAAGTATTTGGAAACTATTCTGGTGAATTTTAGCTGACAACCAACTTCACTGCAAAGTTTCCAGGTTGCCATGATGTAACCTCATGTTTTGCTTCATTTAAAGATGCAAACTGGTTGCACACTTCTAACCACCATCTAACTGCATGGATACTGTCACAACCTATTTGGGCCTCTCCAAAAGACAAAAAAAAAATGTTCTCGCTGACAGTTTGCTTCTTAATGACGGTTTCAGCAAAATTGGAAATTTGGCAGCAATTTCTATCAGTATGTCTTAATTCTGTTTTTGTTTTACCTTTCTGCCTTAACCTCTGTTTGCCCCTGTTAACCAGAGGTTACTTCCCTTTAGTGATATCAACGCTGGCCAATTGCTGAATCAAATTTGAACCGCTCCCAACAGCTGCTATAAAAAAAAAAAAAAAAAACATTTATTTTGCCTGCAGTATGCTCCAGATTTATTTTGCCATGAACCTGGGCTTCTTCAAGTTTAATTTAGTATCTTGTACATGCTTGTAAGCAACTCCACCCTTTTGTTCTCTGTGAATTAATTGAATGCTAGATGAATGAATGAATGTTAGAATGCTAATCTGTGGAGACATTTTGAGGAGTTCCTTCCTTTGAACTAGTGTTTCCATTATGATGCAACATGGAAATTTCAGTGCAACCTCTGAGATCTGAACAGATTTCATGAGGAGAATCGCCAGGAGGGGGAGAAAATGTGATTATTTTGGCCAATTTCTGGGTTTCTCTGTTGGTAGGTGGAATTGCTTGCAAGTACAAAACATGAGGATGTGTGCGCTCTAACTGTGCGCAGCAGGATTCATATGCACATTTCAATGACAGTTCATCCAGCTGAAGGAAGCCTAGTTGCAGACTGATGCATAAAGCTACATTTATCAAATACATGCAATATTCCAATTATTTTGTCCAGATCTTCCTTTCCATTGTCTTGGAATCTTGCATCTAGTGTACCTTGACTAATGCATGTAAAATGAATCCATTCATTTGACTATTTTATTCGTTTGGCAATGTATAAATATCGGTGATAATCATCTTAATATCTACTGTTGTGACTCGTCAGATTCTATTTCCAGGATAAATCATTTTGATCCAAAGTTAGTAAATCAAAAAGCAAACGATGAATTGGGATTGGGCCCAATTCATTAATGGAGGAGGGCCCAAATTATTTTGATGTCTCGCTGACTGTTTTTGTGTCGCAACCCCTTCACATTCAAGTGTCTGACCTTCATTTTATGAGATTAACACACATTACTTTCTACCCGTTATGCAATCTCCCTTTCTCTACTGCCCTCGCCACTTGAAACAAAAAAGCTGAAATCAAATGTGGTGGACCTGCATCCCTTAGTGAAGATTATTAATGGGAGGCCCATTTTCTACAAGATAAAGACTGGGGAAAATGTATTAATAACTGATCAATTTCCACTTGCGGACCTGGAGATTTGGATAACTGAATGATTCACCTCCTCCCTCACTGCTCCCTCCATCTGCCATGTCACACTTACAGTTCACAGCCAGTACACTGAAGGTGTTGCAGCCCACAGGGCACAGTGGCAAATCAGAATAATCTGACTTGGCACAGGATGCTTGGAAACTCTTGGAGTAAAACAAAGGTGAGGGTTAAGGGTTACAAGTAGAGAGGGGAGGTTAAGGTGGCTTGACAAGCGCTTTGAAGCGCACCAGTGTGTGTTAGTGTGTTAGACACTCCCTGTGAAAGCACCACAGGGTTTTCCATATATTTGGCAGTAAGCTCCCTTTGAGAGAAGGGAATGTCGGCATGGCAATGTAATGTCCTCATGCCTCTTTGCAATAACCCTTCTTCATTCACTCTCCAGTTCTGCAAGGGTTTTCAACATGTCTCTCAACTGAGTGAGCATATTGATGGTGATTCAAATGTTCTTGGACCAATGACTTCACAGATTCCCACATTGGTGCTGACCTGAATTGAGTGAGGAGCACCTGGCAATGTGACCATTGCTGTCACAATGCAGCACATCATTGCCTAGTCGTGATCTCGAACCATATGGGTAAATTTTACAGCCGAGCAGTTCATGGGACACAACACATTCTGATTATAATTGTTTCAACTGTGTCTGGGTGGAAATGCTCTTGATGTGTGGATTATATTCACTGCCAATGATTTCTTTTCTAGGCCAGCGTTACCTTCTTGTCATGCATTCCATTCCATAACTAGACCTATGCTCAGTTTTGAACCTCTCTATAATTTTTAATTTGCACAATGTTTCTATAGTAGAGTACAAAATGCTTCCAGTTTTCCTGTGTGTTGATTTGACTGAAAAATGACTGAAAAAATTAAACACTAACGATCAGATATTAAAACAGGAGCCTCTTCATCATCATTTGTTCCATTACTGTGCAGGTATCTAGACTATATATAGTGCATTTGTTTCTGAGGGCAAGAAAATTACTTTCGCAGCACAAATATTAAGTGAGACACAAATTTCATGGTGTTTTATCAACTGCAAAGGTAAAATTCTCCCCCATGTCCTCAGTGTGGGGTAAAGTCCTTCCCTATTAAGGTAGTCTCAAAATGGAGCCTTGAGGCAAACTTCTATCGAGCGGTTTGAGTGTTTCTCTCACTGAAGGCAGAAATCAACTCCGACACTGCACTGGCTCTACTCCCCATGAATGTCTTTTGCAGAAGGCAAAAGCTTTTGGATCAATGGGTCATCATAACATAGAAAAATACTATGTGGTTTGGTCGGTAGCAACTCAATGGTTGTACTGCAATGCTCCAACATGACATGTGACAGACAGGGATGGGACCGAGTACTTTTATCCATGCCAGGCTCGAGCAGATCCGACACTTGGTCAAGGGTGCGTCAGCGTGTCCACGTGGGGAATCTGTCCGCAGCTAGCCTTTCACACATCACACAAATACTCTGTGCACATTTGTGACTGGATGTTGAAGGAGCTCTCATATTTACACACAGCTATTGAAAAGGCTCTTTTATTGATGACTCATTGACTCAGTGGCAGTCATCTCTCTATTTAATTAGAAACCCGAATGTCGTCTCTCCTTCATTCCACTGCTCTCACACATACATGTTGGACACATAAATAAATGGTGCTTTCAAGAAGCAGCTAATATTGCTAAACTGATATTACATAACATTTTCTACGCTCTCATCCAACAAAGTTAGTAAACTGATGCAGTCGAGAGTTTGGTTAAATAAAAACTGTATGAAACTGTCACCAGCTTTATTGACAACAGCATATTGAACTAGCTGCAACCAGTAGACATAATTTATGTAGGCTGCCAGCAACACATAATGCAAAATAGCTGTTATTTATTTTCCATTTACTTTCTATGAATTCAAACACGTACTAGTTCATTACTAAGTTACTGCTTGACTGAAACAAAAACGAGACACGGATATAAGCATTAAATAAAAACATTTCTCCTGAGGCCTCATGTATTTTTTTATGTCAATAAAAATATCACTTGTGTGTCAAACACATTTGAGAACAAAACATTATACATACACCTAAACAATATTCAAATTGGCACTGTCATATCTTAGAAGTGAAACAAATGCATCCATCAGCCCCTGTTGTTGGATGACATCATATAAAACTGGGAGGAAATTGCTTTGATATTTCTTGCAGCAAATGTTAAACAGGGACAGGAAGAAGGAGGATACTTCCACAATCATCATGATGAGCTGGATTCTCTCTGAATGTATGTGGGGTTTTATCTACTCTCAGAAATGACTTGCTGTTGCACAGGTTAGGCAGATAGTATGCCTTAACTATGAAGATGTACACAGTAGGAAGTACTGTAAACCGACATGCCAACAATGTCCTGAATTCAACTTTTATAACTGGAAATGTTGGTTGGTAGAGGTCATCCTGCTACAGTATGCTAGTGCTCACTTAACAGTGAGCAGATTCACTGAATAAAAACCAGAAAGCAGTTGTCAAAATTGTCCAATTAGACCTTTAGCCAAGCAATTATTTCAATATTTTAAGATTATTATCTCTCAGATTTGGAACACTGGGCCTGACGGTCTAATATTCAATGAACTGAAAAGAGCTAAGAGAAACCAGTGAATTCAAATATTTAAATGAGGTGGAAAATACAAATTGTACGAGATGGATAAATAACAGAATTATGAGGGTGGTGATTCCAATGTCATAAAATGCAAATACTTGCCAAGATGAATACATTTTCCTGCAAGAAAATATTACCACTAATATTACCTGTAGCAACCATAATTAGAAAAAAAGTCAACATTTCATAATTTAAATAGAGGACAGAGGGAAATTAGGATGCAGCGATTAAGAGATCTCAAGGCACGTCAAACAGAGCAAAACCTGGTCATTACTCCTGGTTTTACAGAGACCTATCAATTCCCCCATGAGCAAACACTTGGTGATGGTGGTGAGGAAAAACTAACATACTACAGCTGCAAACTGAGCAGATCCCACAGTGGGCGACTATCCGCCTTGCACAAGTAGATCTTCTCAGTATGATGACTGTCAGAAAGAACAGCAGTATTTAACAGTATTAGTAGAATAATAATACTTTCCTGGTTGAAATTAGGAGCAAAAAAATGAACAGGATCTTTTCAAAAATTGTGAGCTATGTGAGGCGAAATTTAACTGGAGGTGGAGCTCGCTGAGCTGCCAGCCCCTGCGAAGAAAAAGCCTATTTAGCCTGTGCCATAAACGTAAAAGCAGTGCACATAAACACAATACACGTATTTACAGTTACAGGTTTGATGATTGTAGAATTGTGTACTTTATATTATTTTTTAAAGGGGGAATAGAGTTGAGAATTGCTTGTAATGTGCCATCAGCACGATTAAGAGCATGATGAATTTGATAGGGAATAAAGTAGTAACTTTCAAATTATCATTTATTTTATTTTTCTGGACTCTTGTTTTGATAGGCTTTCCATGTTTGTGAAAGCACTTTGTGAATTTTGTTTCTTGAAAGGTGCTATACAAATAAAGCTTATTATTACACGATCGACTAATATGTGACTGTCGTCTTATTATTACATAGCTGTTAAAATACCATAAAACACCCCTTGAGGAAACTTGTTTTTGTGGAATTATTCAAAAAATGCTATTTTGCAAACAAAAATACATTGTCAATATACTTTACTAACATTGTCATGTTAATGTAGAGATGCACCCTGCATGGTTTCAATTGCTATTCAAAATAAACCTCTGAAGACTTGAAAATACTTTAATGATCGTGGAATGGAATGAATACTGTCTCACTTACCATACGATGCGTCGAGCTTGTTGTTTAGGGGAATAGTTTGCTCAATAGTACAAGTACAAATGTATAATATCATTCTACACAGTGTAAGCAGTAACATGTTGTCACACAGTCATCACAAGTACAAAAACAATACACTAATGGAGACAAATTGTAGTTGGCATATTCCATCTCAGTTGGGAGATACTGCTTATATTTAAAACAGTTCCCGATTGTGTGTTGTGTGAGATGTAAAAAACTAAAACAAAAAAGCTTCCGTGTCTGTTGACTTCAGTCAACTGAGCCTGTATGTTTCCATCTGTGCACTCTGCGGCAGTGTTACATGTGCGGTTTCTACTCTCCTGTCTAGCAGGAACTCAGCTTGTTTTGAAAGATTGGAGAAGCGTAAAATCTCCTTTGTTTAAACATGGGCCCTGATCGTTCTTCAGAGAGAGATCCCAAACCAGGGTAAACGATCTTTACCAGCAGTGCTCTGCTTTCTGCATAAACATGGCCCCAGTCAGCCTTCTACGGTCCCAATCCTGCACTTGTCAAGCTTGACATAGTTTGATTAAACTTGTCAACACTTTTCCTCTCTTCAGCTTCCGACTGTCACCGAATGCAATCACCCCAGGACGCACTGCTGGCTGCAGATCTTGCCACTCACCTCGGGTCACTGTCTTATATCACTGTGTTTTGTTCCTCCTCTGCCATACAGCTAACCTCAGCAGCCCTTGAAATACAATATTATCATATTATTTATGAGGGTTGGCCTTCTGGGATCCAAGTCAGGCAGGAATACCAATTGAGCGCTCCCACTCCCAGGCCTGTCTGCCAGGCTAAGCACCCAGCCACTGGTAAAGTCTTCATGTCGAGGTTTAGCGCGTGTTATTTATTCAACATTTAAGCACACACTGTGTACTCGTTGTAGGTAACTTCATCATATATTTGCAACTCAGAAGGGGAAAAGACAGTCAATTTCATTCTTTTGTTTGACATCGTCTAGAGGGACTATTGTTTGTTAGTCAGCATTAAAAGAGGGTTTATGCCTCTGCACCTTCCTTGTGGTAACACAAGGACGTAATCTGCCGTCTGTTTTAGCCGCAGACAATCCACCAATCTGTTTACTCGGATGTGAAGAACAGAGTTTCTCCCAGTTTTTGGACTGACAGATTAGACAGATTGTGCAGAAAGTAATGTTTTCCAGACAGCATATAGACTCCATTAAAAGTGGAACTAACAAAATGAGATTGAATCGGTGTCTGAATCACCTCAAAAGAGCATGACACGACGTTATTTGTCATTAATGCACCCTGGATTTTTGTTTGAGAACAAACGAGCCACAGGATGTGTTTAATACTTTCTGCTTCAACAACTCATCATCAAACAGTATCACATTTTCTCTATTCCACAAATTTATTGGAATCCAACGCTAATTAAAGCCTTTTATCTTGGATGTGAAAACATTATCAATGCACCCACTTTGAAATTCTCAGCAAGAAGCTGTCTGAAACTTAATGGCCTAAAGCACATGTCAAACTCAAGGCCCGGGTGCCAAATGCGGCCCTCCAAGTCATTTTTTTGCAGCCCACAAGAGCTGTGTGCAGACATTTGTTTTGGTAAAATGCTGCATATGTCACACATGTTCTTAACAGCCCACATTTGTTGGTTGTACTGCAGTTCTGCCCTTCTCAACTGTGACAAAAGAGTTTTGAACAAAGTTAATGGCATAACTTGTGTTGGATGACATTTACTTTATTATTTCCTTGAATAAGTTTGATTATTGATCGCTGGCATAGTGTGGTTTTCTTAACCTGATCATTTGAAAGGATTTATGTTATAATAACAGCAATAATCTATCCATATATTTTTGCAACTATACAATTGAACATGCAATGTTTGTAACTTGAGTAGTGAACTCATCAAATGGAAAAAGTCAGCAACATGGCAATAACAAAAGCAACACGCTGCAGTCAGGAAATGAATAATCTGCTGGCGGTGACTATTGAAAGTTATTTGAACTTTTTTGTTTTTCCCAGCATGTGCTCCATATGTAGTCGGCTACATATGTAGCTGTCCAGTGCTGATCCTGAATGTGAACTTCACCACTGGACAGCTCCATCCCACTGTCGAAGGGACTGAAGATGGAAATTAGCCGTTGGCTATAATCTTACCTATTTACGTGTAAACGTTCATTAATATGTATTGTCCCTGTTTTAAATAAACTCAAACTCATATGTAGCCGGCAACACATGGTGCTCAGGATTAGCACAATAGGTCGTCGGCAATATATGTAGCTGTCCAGTGCTGATGCTGAAAGTGCTGTCTTTTCCGTGGCATTGACTCGGGGAATGTTCTTTATCTTGCCCACTTCGGTTGGTTTCTAGGTCGATTATCTTTGTTCCTGCATCACCATTGCATTTGAATGGAACTTTTCCACATTATTAGATGTGTTAATTTATTCCCATCACAAACTTTGGTTCATACTTATGATGTTTCTCATTTACAGTATGGCTTTATTTCTAACAATGTTTCAGTTACAACCTTTTCAAAAAGTGATATCAAAACTGAATATTTTATTGTAATTACTGTGGCAGCTAAAGAATTAAAAAATAATAATAGTTATTTAACAGCATTTTAAGGAGTAGTAAAATTTATTTTACATTAAATGACATTACATTTAGTTAAATGTTTTACTGTGTTACGGCTTACATTTGGCCTTTGGCGGGCAAACATAATGCTAATGTGGCCCTTGGAGAAAATGAGTTTGACACCCCTGGCCTAAAGTATTGTGCAGCAAATCAGTAAAATATCCAGTTCAAAAATATCCCAGTGTACATTCCTTTTGTAAGATGTTCCATCCTGTTTCCTTAAATAACTTGTCTGAATTGAATTTCACCTAATAAATCTACCAGCAGTTCTCAGAGTGAGTCGGCAGTCTCATACTCTTCGAGAACGACAAAGAACTGGTCGCATTTGAAATATATACACAGCTGAGCAATCAAAGGCATTCTTTTGTTTCCTGTCCTTATTCTCCAAGCTCATAGTAGAAACTTCGACTGAGCACAGTTTGATCAGCAATATACATTTTTGGGAAGACGATAAAGCACGGGCAGTTGGATTTTATAACTGTTCCGCTCAAACCAAATTGACTACACATTGAGAGGGTACCATTTCACATTTAACTCCCCAAAACTCTCTCCACCTGCTCCAAAGGCTTGTGTACCATTCACTTTGAAAATACTTCATTTCTCATTTATAGAACTTTTGCACAGATTTATTTAATCCCAATAACTATCTGGAATTCTAGACATAATTTGGTTAGAAGTAGTGAATGCAATGCAGAAAACTTAATGCATATGCTACATGCATGCCACCTCGGAATCATGTTGCTGACATGTTGCACAAATTGCCTCATCCTCCTGGGAGCTTCCCCCCCCCGTCTGTTCTCAATCTCTAAAATACAGAGAAGCAAAAGGTTGTGCATCGGGGAGTTGCATCCTGGGAACACACTGGCCTCAGCAGCACGTCTCCTTCCATGCATCATTCATTCATTTTATCACCTCATTAGACGAATGTGAAGGTGTGGAGGAGAAGCACTGTCACTGCGAGACAGAGAGGAGGAGCCGTGCTCCATCTTCTTCAACTGTAGCCCAGCTTTCCCCTGCATGCGTGAGTAACAATGCTTAGTGGGTAGTCGGGAGGGGGCATTACCAGATGCCTTATGAGCACACTTCAGGTGACATAACGCACACATGATTTACCCAAAGAAAAACAAAACTGTGTGTGGGGGCGGGGGGTGGTGAGAAATAAATACAACTGAAAGTCGACAGAGCGCTGATAGTTACTATAGTAACCTGCTAGTTACCTACTGTACCTAAAGGTGGCAATTAATTGTAATGCTTTTTTGTTCATTGTTTCATTTACATATTTGAATAATCCAGATATATTTTGACTCATTTGTATTTGCACAATTTTGTGAGGTCGCCGACAGGGAGAACCCAAAAGCACGACAGGAAAAGGGAATCCAGAAATGTAACTTTAAAAGGGAGACAGATTATACCCTTTTTCCACAAGTTAATGCAGTTCCCAGACACTTATATGAAATATCTGCGACAGTCTTTGGTCAAAATAGCAAACAGATGCTGCAGGACAGCGTCCCTCTTTTCCATCTCAAACCGCTCCGTCAGAAACGCTCTAAACCCAGATGCAAAAGTACGTTCATAGCGAGCACGCATGCAGCTGCACGCTAACATGGTAAACCGCGAGGAGACTCTTAGCACACACTAAAACGTTTTCGCCAATTTTCTCCAGAACATTACTACCAAAAATAAACTTTATCCACTCTGTTCTCCTTCTTCTTTGACTCATGCAGGAGCCACATGGAGAGCATGGACAACATGTAACTACCCAGCGCAAACCAGCTTCACGACAAGAGAGAAGAAATAACATTAAAATACTCACATTTGCTGGCTCGTCTCCACTTCTGTCCCAGACAGTAGGTCCTTATTTGAGAAAATGTTTCGTAGCTAGTCCATCGTTATATTGGCCGAGGTTCTTAAAGCAGTCAGGCTTGAAGCATACACTATAATATAGTGTATGCTTAACATTTCGGTAAATGTTTGCCAGAACAGTACCACCAAAAATAAACTTTACCCATTCTGTTCTTCTGTCCTCTGAAGCTGGTAGCCGGCGTAAAAATCTGTGTTGTTCAGTGCAGGCAACAAAACAGCAGTTCTTCTCTCTCGTTCTTGATTTCTGCCAGACGCGTTTCAATACTTGGTTACAGAACTACGCAAACTACACAGGACTGACTGGATAGTTTAATTTAGCAGTTTTGACGTTGGTACTGACCCGAAACCACCAAAATATTGCTGTAGAAACATGGGGAAAGTTATTTTTTCATAATATGCCCTCTTTAATGTTCCAGCAGACAAATCAGAATGGGGCAGGTAGCAGATGAGTTCCAGGAGACAGGCAGAGTTCATAAACCAGGTAATCAGTCCAATCAGGCAGACAAAGCCAAACAGAAATCCAGAAAACGAGTAGGGTCGGTACACATAATGCAAAATCGGAATATGAGTGCTGGGGAGTAGGAGCAGGTCACTGACAATTTGTCAGAGCAGAGGACTGAGCAGAATATAAATGCAGTGGGACCAATGAGGAGATGAGCAGCAGGTGTCCAGAGCATCACAGGTGATGTGGATGAGCTGATGACGGGTGTGGCAGGCAGCGTAGTGAGAGTGAAGCAGGAAGCTCTGGCTGTGCACCTAACAAATATATCATTTAGTATCTTCAACTAATTCATCAAAACAATTACACTTCACATTTTAGGGTTAGGGAAAGGACAGGATTTTTTCGCTGCAATTTATGGAATGAATTTATAGAGCAGTGGCTCTATAGCATCAACAATAAGTTGCTTTCTTTAACACCTTGCACTTTACATGTGAACAGGCATGCATTGTGCATTTCTGTGTCTTAACAGTTTACGTTTCCCTGCTGCCACATCACCGCGGATACAGGATCATACAGCGGGGATGAATTTGCACGGTCTAGTCCCTGGATTGCTAGAGAGCATCGGTCAGAGCTGACCTGGATACGTAACCCACATGAAACCACATACACACACATGCCGTGCAATTTTTCATTTTTGGTGGTAGCACCAAAATAAGTATGATGTGACCAGATGTGATATTAATCATGCGTAAAATCCACTCTTATGTGGAAAAGGTCTAAGAATTTTGTTTTTAATAAATTCACTTTGTCTTCTGACTGATACGCATAATACAAATTGTACATTTGATTTCATGTGTAGGGATCTCAATCAGTAGATTCAGTGGTGTAATGTCAGAGGTTTTTTTTATCATTATACGCTTCTATTTTATTGATTTATTCTGGCCTCATGTTGTCTTGAATCGTCCCTGCTACAAATTGCCTTCATATTATATTATTGCCCAGAACAGGCCACTGCACAATTCTTTATTTGATGTCTATTTGGTAAAAATAGCTTTTCACATAAAATGAACAAGTAGCTCTGGTCTGTTTTGATGTTTGAGCTACAGCCTTTATATATCTTTTACTTTATTTACAAAATGAACATACTTAAATTAAATGTTCCAGGGCAACCATCCTAAATTAGCAGATTTCATCTTTTTCAAAGATGACATCGCTATATTAGGAACATGTGCCAGTATTTGCGGAGCTGTCTGACAAAATTGTAAGGCCTTCACAACAGAATACAATCTGATCAGAGTAGCAGAATCATTTTTTTTTCAATATACTTTAATGCAGACTTAGAATATAAAATCTCAGCAGTCGCTTCAAAATTTGCTTCGGCAGCAAGATAAGCTGTTTAAATCCTGCGGTTTTAAGGTGTCTGGGGGTGAATACATTTCAAGGTTTGCCTTTCAGGTTTTTCTTCGTGAATTTTGCTGTTGTTGTGTGGTGTAAGAATTTGAGATGTTTACTGGCATGACAATCATAAAAAAATATAATGGACTGACAAATAATGGAGATGTGGAAATGTGATGACTACTTTGAATTCAGAAATTATCAACTCCCTAGCAATGTTCAATAAAAGCTTTTCCCATTGAAACAATTAAACTGAAGGGTAACTTGATCTTGAAGAAGAAACCTTTGAATAATTCATTTTGGGCAAATGTTCGACTTAGACAGAGAGGATAAATTACTATTTTTTAATGCAAGTTATGGATTTTGGGTTCAGAACATAAATATAAAGATTGAGCAGAAAAAAAGTACATACAAATTATTATTGTTGTTGCATAGTACACCCTTTTATGTCTTTTGTAATCTATTTTGCAGTTCAGTTAAGAGAGACTACAGCAGATGACATCAGATAACTTGACACTTCAGGGAGATGGGATGGAGTAGAGTATCTGCCCTGAGCAGCAGCAGTAATGGTCCTGCCGCCGATGGTGGCGGTGGCTGATGACTCTGCTGAAAGTAATGTGTGAGCATAGCATCTACATGAGTTTGTTGGGGTGAGAGACAGAATAGTGTTTCAGAGAGAAATAAAAAAACGGCAGCAAGATGAAAGGCTAGCACCATTGTGTCACTCTCCTATAAGACACCTGTAACAAGATGATGAGATTTGCTGACATCTCATGTTATTGATGGTCCCATAGAATGACAACAGGAAAAAAGTCTGAGCATGTGTGCCAACTGATTGATAGGATGGTATGAGAATAAACTAAGGCCTAAGATAGAACAAGAATAGTCTGCATGACAACTATGGCAGAGTTTACTGTATTATATTGTATTAAAATAATTGTGCAAATCTTTTGAGCATAGTTTAGTTTCCACTGTCTTCTAACTCAGTCATGTAACAGATGCTGGAACAGAAAGCAGTAATGGCTGGCTGCTACACCAGTGAGATAAACTGAAGACAATAATTAACTCATGTTATTTAGACTACATTAGAGACTAAGGAAGCCCATGTTTCATTCTATAACACATTTAGATTTGGAAGAAGTATATTTCAGCACTTATGGATATCTGAGATGTGCATGGATGTTCAATCTGGCCATTATCTGGTTTAGGATTACATTACGGTTAGTGCTGCTGCTGCTGCTGCTCTTATAACACCATAAAACAGCATATCCCACCTCTAATTCAACTTCAAAAGCAAGTTTTCTGGTGACGACATGCCCATGCCCCTCATTATATTCTTATCATTCAATCAATGACAATTACAACCAACTACTACAATTTAAAAATGGTAACTCATTACTTGGAGGATGAACACACTGTACAGGAATCCCAATAACATTACTGACTGATGGGTGGACTTTTCTTTTTTATAAACCCGGGTTCCCCATTTAAAAAGCTGTGAGCTTCCTCAATAAATATGTACATTCTGCTGATAAATTTGTGAGCTCCATTTACTAAGATCTTGTGCTTGTCTTAATCTGTTTATAAATTTGTGTTTATAGTTGACTAATCCATGTGCATAGAACGAAGCTGTATTTTTGTTAATGCGGAAGTACAGTATATTGATATTGGTAATGATTTAGATCTAATTATTTCATTCCATGTGCACTTTTCTTTATTATTGTAACAGCTGGGCCTTGAAACCTGCAGAAGATCCAAAACAAAACATTTGTATCTTTAAATGAAGGCTGATGTTGATATTATTTATTAATATGACTTTGGAATAAAGAATCCAATAAGGGAAATGAAAGGAGGTGACAGATCAGAAGTGACATTTTAAACCCAAAAGTAAATAGCACATAACTCAGGGCACCAGGGTGTCTGGATTAAATGACCCCCCACCTTTCTTCGAGTGAAAATAACTTTCAAATCCATAAAGAATCAATGAACTCCACAGCATTTGACCAAGTTATACTGTGTAATTTGCTGATTCATTTTGGTCTAAATGTGTTGTTTGGATGGATTTCCATATTCTGCTATGTTCAAACTCTTTAATACTTACTTTAAGCAAAACAAGAAACAAGGTGATTGGCATGTAATATCACATTAAAACTGTCTCATTAAAGCTGGGAACAGCAAGGTTCTTCCATAAATCTGTTCCTCATTGATCTTTGAATACTGCCACATTTTCAGGCAATAATTTTGAGGATGTGCCTGAATACATTCAAAAGAAATAGCAATAATGTTATGTGAAGAGGAAAATAGATTCAAACAAAAAATAATTAACTGGCTTACTTTTACCTACACTAATTAAAGATAGCATTATATTATGCAACAATAAAAGACCGGTCATCAGTAGAAAAAGACTAGAAGTAATGGATTGAAGAGGCAGCATGAAGCTTCAGATAAGCAATTCCAGCTGCTTTGTGTGTGGTGAGAGTGCCAAACTATAATTGTCCAGTTTTTGGACCAAACTAGGGCTTTTGGCTGCTCTCAGCTCACTTTATTGTAAAAACCTTAACACACTCTTATTTGTTCAGGCTACTTCAAACAACAGTAATCTGCCCATTTTCACAACTATACACATCACCAAAATTACATCACATCACAGACATACAATTTTTACAATAAAACCACATCTAATCTGCTAAAAAAATGTTGATTTCTGTAAACATGTCCACATTTTTAATTTACAATTCATTCTTACACAGAGTAAATGTTCATATAAAATTTTGTCAAACAATATTTATGACAATTGATTTTAAATTGATTGTATGCATTACCGGTATACTGTATACAGAAACAGAATTTAGTGAATATGATCCCATTTAAGATGATTAGAGTGTGTGACTATATAATGAGCATGGCATTCGCAAAATATCATAATCATCACCCATTGAAAGGTCTTTATATCATTACAAATTAAGAAATGAGTCAGACTTGGATCATTAGGTTGATGCTTCAATCCTGAAGAGAGAGCACATTCCCTCTAAAATAGATGGTCCTGGTGAGAATTAAGTGTTCACTAAATACACCCTAAAAGAGAGTCTGTGATCATCATAATTAAGCATAAAATAAATTGAATGGTGTTATCTTCAGTAATCTTTGCAAAACAAAATATGATATTCAAAATTCACATAAATAAATAATTACAGGTTTCGGTAAAACAACAACAAAACAACAAAAGCAAAATCTAATAATAATCTAATTTCAGAATAACAAACACAGATCAGTCAGATACATTGCAGGGATGTTGATCTCATACATGTAGCACGAGCTGCAACCGTGCAATGACATTATTTTGGTTACTCATTTTAAAGTAGTAATTTTTAAAAACATTCGAAAATCTTCCGATTTTTAATCAATTCATGGTACAAATATAATCTAGATTACCTGTTGCCAGGGGGTATCGTTAGACCCAATTTATTGGGACGCGCACTATTTTCTTCTCTTCCAAACTGTCAATTAATGCAGTTTTACCCAAGAAACAAGCTTTTTAGCATGCATCTTGAGGCCCATTTCTGAGCAACACAGTGCACGGGTCCTCACATGCTTATGTGATAGCTGGTATCCTGCTGCATGCACACAGTAGTCCCCTTATTAGTCAAAATAATAGTCAAGAAAAGACTAAACTGGACTGAATTTATTTTGTAATATTTTTTTTTCTAATATCAGTTATTTTACTTTGGTGAACAAAGTAGCTTGCCTGCATAGCTAGTTTACTTGCAGGTCTTGGAAGTGCAAAAGCTGACAAACTTATTAGAATTTCTCGAAGCAATGCTCTCGCCTATAACAGAATGCTGCAATAAAAACATCCATACTGGGTGACACAAAGACTTTTAACTGTTCATGCCAAGCATGATCAAATACAATGAGTGTTCTAATAACATCTAACAGTAGCTAGGATCTGCTATCAACAAAGAGTATTAATGAGTTTTCACTCATTAATACTATTTTTTCATTAAAAAAACATTCAAACCAGAATAAAGGTTATATTTGTTTATGTATTTATTATTATTATTATTATGTACCGGTACATACATAACGAGACAATGCAGTCTCAGCAGGATTTAAAGATAGAAAGTAAATGTGATTTGAGTAATTGGAACTGTGCCCCAGTAGAGCTTTATATCAGCAAGGACCCTGACTCGAGCTGATCAAATCTGTCAGTAAAATCTAGCTGGCTGAAAATGAAAGCCTGCTTTTTGTCTCTGTCTGAAATCAGATACACTGTTTTTCATAAATTCCCATTTATTATGAGTGGTATAATGAATATAATAATTTATAATCCACTAGGTGTGTGTGGGAAAAGCGCATAAGAGCTTGAAGTCAAAAACAAAAATGCCTTTCTCTCTGACAGTGTATGTGACTGAGCAACAGGATGATGTGACACCTTTATGGTCATTTTTTGAGGAATCCATGATTCAGTAAATAAAACTTTAATAATTTAAGTACAAAAAAAGCCCTGCTATATATGATGGAAAACAAACCATTACAGTGGATTTCACCAGCAGCAAAGATCTGTCATTTGACAACCACATTAAATCTCTCTGCCTCAACTTCCAAGCATTGTTTCTGGAAAATATGCTCACAAAGGAGGCTTAGGGAATGTATCCTGGTGTTCAATCACACAGCAAGACAGATAGGATGATTAGAACCACACTCGAGCAGGTTTTCAACAATTTTGTCCCAGTACAATGACTTGATTTCACATGGTCCATGTTTTTACAAATCTGTCTCTCTATAGCCCAATGTTATTTCTCCTTGAGTGGCGGGCCACATAGACCTGGGACCTCCCCGAGGAGAAAGAGAGCATTTCATTTCACACTGACACATTCACCTCTCTACTCACTAGCCTGCTGAGGGCTGCTGGGGTTGTCAACCATGGGGAAATGAAAGGGAACTCGAGCTTTTGCCAGAGTCAAAACAACCTGAAAATTGCATTTGTGACCACACAGAGCAAAGCTGGTAGCAAAATATCTTAGATCTCTCCAGTAAGGAGAATTATTCACGTTGTTGTATTTTAACATAACCAATTGTGCCTAGCAGAGGGACAAAAGAATAGCCTGTGGAATTATATCACCCTGGCGTAAAGGGTAAACACAGGAGGTATAAAATGACAAGTTATGCTATATAAGGGAAATAAAAGTGTAGTGGCTTGTTTAATTCCCCTTTGTATTCTAATGCAAGGGGTGGACAATGTATTACACTGTGGTTTGTTTTTGGTCAAGCCAGAGATAGCTCACTAATAAACCACAAATTGGCTAGTCGCAGTCAAATAAATCTGATTTGATATGTTTTGCATGAATATAAGCCTCATCCAATCCGGAAACTACACTGCACTTTTTAAAGCATTCATGATACCCTTAGGCGTTTCATCTTCGGCAAAGCTTCAGCATATCACTTCTCATTACTTCTAGCTGAATCTTCCAATCTAGCCCTTTTAAGGTATAATATGACATCCCCGTTCTCCTGAGGTTGAATTTGCAAAGTGCACGAGACAAAAAAAAGCAAATGCATTAGGTGCCTTTTCCAGTTATTTATCCACATCGTTTGTTGTTTCCTTCATCCCCTGAATCTCCTGTTAATGAGTAGCATGCTGATAGTCATTTGCCATTCTAGGTACAAAAGGCAATAGCTTTGTTATTCAATTATACTTTTGTTTGAATCTTTTTAGATCCCACATTTTGCTGTTTGTTCAGATTTGATTCCATGTTGTGATAGTTATATGCCGAGATATTATTCAGCACCTGGATACATTTTAGTTGGAAATTTTCTGAATTAATATCAACTGAATTTTGATTTACTCTATTCATAAACCTTCAGTCAGAACCCACTCTGTTCATTTTGATAGGATTCACCATTTTGCAGATGCACACAAAGCTATCCAATAATAAAACTGATTTGTTTATGGAGTGCACACATTGACGTTATCATTTCTTATTTCATATTAGATAAAATACAAATTATAATTATGTAAACATACTAATGAGCAGCATGTATGATGTCCTTTTGGTATTCATAAGGTAACTCAGGTAGTTAGGCCAGAGGCTCTAGAGGTGTGGTAGGAAATCTATTCTCTGAGTAAGAAGGTCAGACAGATTAAAGCCTGCTATGAAATCCCAGTTTTCTATGACGGCTGTCTGCAGGGGAGCCAGAAAGCTCAAAAACTGAACTCTCAATGAGATGCAAAATTAACTTCCCATCTCCTGCGCCGAAGGTCATGCTTGGCGCTCTCTTTATTATTACTATATTTTTTTTTTGTCCACATGCAAAGGGGTGAGATTGAAGCCAAACGGCTGAGTGAACTGTGGAACCAGGCATCTGACTGAATGTCACAGTTATAAAGGATCAGATCTTGTTTAAACTGAAGCAAAGTTTAGCATTTTGGTCATCATTTCAGTTTAAGATAAAATAAACATTTCAAAACAAGATATCTGACTATTTTAGATTCACCCTGAACTAGTATGAAGGAGAAAGATTATCCAAACCAATCCAATCCAACTTTATTTGTAAAGCACTTTAAAACAAAACAACGTTGACCAAAGTACTGCATGGACACAGCAGCGAAATTAAAATAAATTAATAAAAAAACAATAAAAGCACAATGCATACACAGAAACATTCAAAAGTCTAGTTTCTCATGCTGTGTATGAAGCCAGAGAGAAAAGGTGTGTTTTAAGTGCAGATTTGAAAAGAGGGAGCGACTGTCTGTCTGAGGGATAAAGGTAGTATATTCCACATTATTGGACCAATTCAACCAATTGGTAATTCAACCTCAAACCAAACACATTTCTTTCAGAAAAAAGCTTAAATATTAAGTGATTACCTTTCAACATCAATGTATTCTATACATCAATCCTGGGTTAAATATTGGGTGATTATCCAGTTTCAGGATAATCACACAATATTTACGATCTTTATAGTTATTTTCTGATTCCTACATGACAGTGTAAACAGTAGTTTTCCATTTACTGACAGTAATGAAAGCACAGTTATTATGTCAAAAATAGATCAGTTTGATACACCTTCCCTCTTATTACAGGAAGACAACAAGTTCAGTCTCTTCATGAATTTACCTGAGAGCGATGTTAAATATGAGAGCAAACCTGCTTTGTTTAAAACAATTGCTGTGTGGTTTACATGTAACATCAACACATCAGCTCCAGTCAAAGACATGGCTGCTGAAGTCAAATGCATCTATGAAAGTCTTTGTGATGTTCTGTCATGTTCAGAGACAAGTGAAGGAATGCATTTGGAGACAAAGGCCTGGTGAGTGACAATCTTATCAGCTCCATTGAGCAGACCCCATGCATGAATATGATTCTTGTCTGCAACTTAAAGGAATAACGTGCACCAAAGATACATATATGGATATGTTTGGTATTCAATGTCTTATATTCATCATTTTAAAGTGTTTTGTTGACACTCAATATATGACTTATTACCCGTCCACTAGGAGCATCATCATGCATCTGCAAAGAACTTGTCATGTTTATTATCTGCTTCAAATACAGTGATTTATACCATATATAAACCTAGATTATTCATGAGTCAAACCAGGTTTCTAGTCTAAATGCTTAATGTAGTCATAGTTCCTGCAAGGATCCTCTTTCATAAGCAAAATAAGACCACGAAATGTAAAAACAAAGAACCAACTGAACTCGATTGGTTGAGGCGTCTTCAGTTCTCAATGACTGCATGGTAGAGAGCCCAGACTCTTCTACTCCTGTTCTCCTGAGCAGAAAACAAGCAAAGGACCAAAACCCCCAAGGAAATAAAACTCCCCACGAGTCATTAGCATTCGTAAGGTGAAGGGTCATTGACACCCCACCCCCCCACCCTTGTGTGAGCTGTTATGCTGCATTCCCTGGCTAAAAGCTGGACATTGCCGTCCTCAGAGGAGTGTCCCATTTCTTTCAAGTGCATGTCACTGCAAAAGAAGACATAGCACCCTAACAATACTAGCAGCATAAAAACAGTGGTGACGTTTCGCTAAGTTTTATATAATAGCCATTAAAGTGTGTGCTGTCTGAAAAGCCTCTCAGACGTTGTCATCTTCCATCCAGAAATTCTGCAGAGGAACAACCTCTGTAAAAGTGCAAAAGAAGAATACTTTCAAGGTGGCTGTTCAGCAAAAACTTCCTTGATTATGAGAAGCTTTTGTAGCAACTCTTTCTGCTCAAAGCAGGTGATATGTGACTATAAGAATTTTCTCATCACAAAGAAATGTATCAAACGCAACATGACAGGTTTCTACACCATAGCCACTGATAATCACTTTTAAGTTGTAATTTTGTATCAGCGTTGTATTGAACCACATGTGATTGCAACAGATCTATTATTACCTGCACTTATGAGTGTTTCTTTGAACTAAGAACATTTTGATGTGCTTAATCCTAGAAAAGACGCAACACATTTATTTTACAGTGTAGCAAAAAACATTTTAGTCATTCGGACACAGCCACACTACTTCATACAATCAAACAAAACGATGAAAGGAGACAAACGGGAGTTGCTTCTTTACCGAAAGGCAGTGCTAAACTTTAATTCCCACCCAATGAGCTTCTGCATGGTTTGTGACTTTATTCATGCAAATAAATGTTGTTAGGCTACAATAAATCCAGCAAGACTGAATGAATAAAAATACATGTTGATCAAAGCATACTCAACTGCTGCACAGCAGGCACGCATCGCAACGATGTCAAAAGTCTGACTTCAGTCAATCAAAAAAGACATTTATGATTTTCTTCACTTCCACAAAGAGGGAAATACATTTAAAAAAGAGCTGTAACTTCAGGCCATTTGCAGAGAGGATGAAGACAGTAAACTGTGGGGCCTGACAGTGTGTTTCTGTGGGAAACACCTCATCGCAGCGTAGTTTAGTCTATGATGTACTGGGTAAATGAAATGTCTCCCAATTATGCCGATATACAAGAGTGGAGTAAAAACGGATTGCTGCATAAATGAAGGCTTTACTACAGGCCTGGTGCTTGTTTTTAAAATGACTTTATGCTTAACATTATGTCCACATGTTCAAACCACCTATTGCCATGGGGCTGGAGAAAAACAGCGATGTTGAAAATATATTACGTGTAGAGTAATTAGTAAGGTATTTGTATAGATCAGGTTCCAGTCACTTACATGGAAGAAGAATGAACAGTAAAAATAATATGTCAGCGCTGATGCCTGATGTTCACTAAATAAAAATAGCACCACATTTGCATCCTGTGGTGGCAGAAGGTTGGCAGGGTTTGCTGGGTAACTGATGAAAACCAACTAACCAACAAAGCAACCAAGGATAGATCAAGTCCTAATGCATTTCGACCATTTCAATGCATTTCATAAGTCCCACTGCTCAGATGGCGTGTGCACCATGCATACTGACGATCCAAAATTCAAGTGTCTGCATTTCTGTATTTGTATGGTTCATGATTTTTTCCTAATCCTCAAATAATCACCACCAAATTTCCAACTCCCATCAAATCTCTGGAGAACTATGCAGTCTATTCTGGACTTTGTTTTAAGCTGCAGCGGGAATCAATTGTACACTGCACTTCACAGACTGATGAAATTACAAATGTGAGTAGGACTTGTGGTACTGTATTCTTGTAAGTAACACATTTGGCTTTACATGATTTGAAAATTAATCAGTTTAACGTTTCAATGGTTTTATCTGTGACTTTGTCCACAGTTGGTTTCCAGAGTCTCATTAATATGTAGCCTGAAGCATACTTGATACACCATGGACCACTCTGTATCCAGACAACTGGGCACTCGACTGTCTCACAGAGCTGCTCCACATTTAAGTGATGAGAATTAACAAAAATAAATAAATACACTATGTCCTATGACATGCCAGTGCTGCCTATTCTCGTATATTTTGTGACAAGATGAACTTTTCTTACTCTGCTTTAAGTTCTGTTTAGATGTGTAAACAACACTCGTGACTAAAAGATCACTTTCTTGCTATATTTAATGACTCGGGAGAACTTTTGAACCATTTGCCTCTATGAAATGTGGTATGTAGGCACTGTCTGACAGCACAAATCAGTCATGACTCATGATCGTTGTGGGATTTGTCCTACAAAGGCAGTGGTGGAAAAGCAAGGGAAGGAATGGTTCTAAATAAAGTATTGCTGCAGGGTTACATACATCAAACTCTATAGTTCATTCAAAATGTATGCTGTCCACTTTATCTATGTCGTGCATTTAGGCTTTAAGGTATAGTTTGACAAATGCAAGTCATTTTTCTCCACTAAAACAAGTGACAGGTGTTGAACTGCATCATAATGGAGTGTCGTATGGGAAGAACCCAGTGGAAAAGCAAAGGCGTTAACATGTTTGGGTTTTACAATTTTCACATGTTGTAAAGCGAAAAATACAAAGTTTGAAATGTTACATTTATAAACAACTGCGTCAAGTTTGATTTACACTGTGCAATGAAAAAATATTGCTTCATTTCTCTCACACATTTTCTGATTACAAGGTCTGTGATGTGGCTTCAAAGCTCTGAATGTGCTCTGGCTGTATAATATGAAAGGTGAGCCATGACCTGACTGTTGGCACTGATCGTGTAGAACAGGCCAGTCGGCCTCTGTGAACCGTTGGAGTAGGCAGACGCTCTGACCGACAATTTGCGTAGATGGAATAAAGGGAGGGAGTTTGGGAAAACAACTAACGGTTCTGATCAAACAGGCAGTCTGTCATCGAACAACGACTGATTCAGATGGGTCAGTTGCAGCTGATCAATCTTCGCCGTCCCCCTTTACACAGAACAAATGACCAGATAAAGCTGAAATTTCGAAAGACCCAAAGAATTTCAATAATTAAAATACAATCGTGGTATATTAAAACAAAAAATCCTTTGAATATAAGATACTTTATTTTCTTCATGGATCTTCCTAATGTCCCGTGAATACAGTATGTAGTAATACATTAAACAACTTCTCGGCATAAGCATCATGGTGTTTGTTGTGATCAGTCGGCACATTTCCCTTCAGGAAATCCTTTATCATCAAAGCAAAAACAAACAAACAACAACCACCAATCTAAAAGAGAAATATATGTACATGGTCTATGAGGAAAAAAATATTTCAATATGATGCATTACCTGTGTTAAATTAATGCAATACTATGAAGTTGAAATCCTGTGTTAACACTCTAAAAACATGAAATATGACAACAGAAAAGCAATAAATGCTTTTTTACAGACCATCATTCACTCAGAACAGTCAAAATAAAGTTGCATATGCTCCAGTGGTTTTTGCCACATTGTTAGCAAACTATTAAGAAAATTATCACAGTTTTATTGCTGCAGATTGCTACTAAAACAGACACATTAACAAGGCCATTATTCTTCTGGGTTTACGCTTCACTTTTAAAGATGCAATGTGAAGAAATATATATTCAAACCTTGCGGGGACACATGTCATGCTGAGAAAAATTGTAAATCTTTTATGGGTTGGTTCATCCACTCCCTGTTAAAAATGATTTTATGCATTGATTTCACTTTGCCTTTAAATGAAAGGTCTGGTTATGAAAACTTAGATGTGCCAGAGATATTTATTATTAAAAATAAAACAAAACTAGAAAAGCACTCAGAGAGCACAGACATCCACCGAGCAGCTCATTCTCCTCCTAATTTTATTTACACCATCCACATGGTGATCTGGATCATCATCAAACTTATAAATTGTTCCAAAACATCCTGCACATTTCATCCATATCCATCCAGAACCTTTTTACGTTATCTTGATAGATGGACAGACAGATACATGACCTCCGCCTCGCCTTGGCGGAGATAATGGTATACATTACAAAAAGGGTTGTGATCGGACATCAATTTATCCTGTGCATCTTGTTGATAATCCCTGAATTCTTTATGACCTGAATATTAGAGGACATCGCTCCTCTCCCAATTCTGCTCAGTGCCCTAACACTAACTGGAGTCACAGTAATTACATTTTCATGCATGGTAAGCTTCATTTTCTGAAGTATCTTGAAAGGCTCAGAGAAAAAAAGAAAAAGAAAATCAATGCTGTAACAGACAAGAGAACGATGGGAAAGGAAATGTCTGACTGTTTCAGGCCCAAACGACTCTGTCTCAAAATTAGAAAGCAGCCATTGTCATTGCTATTGTCACATCTTCACACAGCTTCAGTTATGTAAATTACAAGTGTTTGTTACAACATGAACTTTTTACTCTCCATTTCATTGGTGGCTGAAACATTCCCTACACTGCAGAAATCCCACTGTAACAAAAGTAGCTTCCTGTCTTTCTGCCACAGCTCGGCTTGTAAATAGAAATGCATCCCAAGTCCTACGCTTTCATATCACTGCAATATACGGTGTATCCCCTCAGATAAATAATAACCAAAGAGGGAAAAGCAACTCACACAGAACCCAGGATGAATTTATAAAAAGGCTCCCAATCTGGGTTTAACCGAATGGCTTTGCAGCAGTATAAAGCTTGTTTCACTCTAAAAACTGAACCTTTCAGGAGTTCAGCGCCATTTGCTCCATTTAATTTCAATGGAGCAGCTCCAGACAGTGAATCGTGATTATATCACAGACTGCAATCTCGGCTCGGTGAGATAAGATTTTGAAGATAAGATATAATGGAAACATATTGATCTTCCTGGGGAAATTAATATGACGTTTACAGGTATAGGGGGAAGTATAATATAGAATTCTGAGGAAAATAATATAGGATACTTTTCAAATAAGGTTTAAACTGAAATCTGGGAAATAAAATGAGCAATAATACAATAAAAAAAAGCATTGGCATTATATCGGTTAAGTCAAAACGTTTCGAGCAGCACAATATGGAAGGTAAGGTCTCAGCATTCCAACTCATGCCTAGGTACAAATACTTCCACTTGTGTTCACATTAAAAATACAAATGTAGGCCTATACATGAATAAATATGTTATATTCTCTTTAAACAATAGATTATGGGGCTGAAATTATGAGTATTCCCATTATTGAACAAGGTGTGGAATATTCTCCGGATTAATGTGCTCATTGTTCAGTCTTTATAACATGGGCAACTTTTCTCGAGTGGCTGAAAACAACTTTTCTAGTCAGCTTTATTAAGTAATCGAATATCTAAATCGATGAGAGGGAAGCATCTTGTTTGTTGATGTTGCTGCTGTACTTTGATCTTTTTTTTTTTCTATGAGATGCGTCACTATTAGTTAGCTCCATTCCAAATGTTGTTGTTCATTGCCTTATGAGGTGAGTTCATCTGCGGTCGGTTTTTTTAATTGCTCGCGGTTGTATCAATACCTAATCGATATCTACCAAGTTTATTGCTCCATCCCGACGAACCATTGGGAACGTGTTGCCCGGGAAACGGCCGCATGGCAACAGGATCAGAGCCTGGGGGTTGTCTGCTTCTAGGTCTGCTCCCATTTTACATCGCATTTCCTCACTAGATGGTGTGCAAGCCACTGGAGAGTACAGCTCCCCGCGCAGTGGGCTCCACATCCAGCACAACAAATCTGGGAAACTACACGGCATTTCTTTGTGGGGATCGGAGGAGGAGACGTGCGGTCCTAAAACATCGCTCGCGTCAAGGCTCTCTCTTTTAATTTTCCCGTGTTTCTTATTGCAACGAGAAGACTTCGGAAAAGCGGCAGCAGAATCCAGCTGTGATGGACACAATGATCGCGGTGCAGGATGCTTGCGTCTCCGGCCAATGGCTTACTGCGATGATGCTCAGCCTGTGCTGCTTTCTGCCGTCCTGTTTGCCCGCTGGACAAACCGTGGACTATTCCACGGTGGAAAGTGTGATCAGCAGACAAGGCGACACGACTCTACTGAGGTAAAAAAACAAGATAAAGCAACTTCACTTTCTCCCTCTGACTGGCGGAGTTCACGAATATATTTATATTTATGGAGCGCGCACTCTTTGCGCACCGGTTTTTGCTCCTTAAACGTGGCTTTCCACTACTTTTAAAGATCGAATCATCTCTTGGCGTTTACAATGAATACGAAATAGGCCGTTATCCCTCCATCCCGTGCTTGTTTTCGCCTGGCTGGGGGCGAGTCGGCGCCGATACGCACGGCGCTGCTCTCGCAAAGTGCATTTCGGCAGGTTGCGAATGGAAAAGTTTTCTGTGGTGCACCAGCTCACTGAGCTAAAGTGTAATTTTATTTGTTACAGCTTCTCTCTGATGGTTAATCCCCCGAACATTGGCATAATCCCTGGCATGTGTGTCCTGTGAAAATTGAAAGCCATCATGCGTGTTGGTTTACGCAGTTTCACGCGTAATGTGCTGTTTTCGGTGCTGTTCGGACAGGTTTGGCTGAATGTGCAGCAGTGGGATGTCGCAGTTCCAAAACGAGTGTATTTGTGGCCGCTGTCGATCAGAATGGAGTTAGGACAATGACGCGCTATCTCCCCCGCCATCCTCATCCATCCTCTTGAACCGTCCTCCCCCATCACGTAGACTGGAATGCCCGCTGCACTGGGAGCTGCCCGTTAAAGACACCAAGAACTGGCAGGGGCGTGGTTTGGTCAAATGATTTTATAATAATCTGAACATTTTCTTCGTCTGGGTAAAAAATCATGAAAGAGTCTCGGATGTTAAGCACGAATAATACAAATGTGTTCATTGTTGCCTCCGGAGGCGGAGGTTATGTAATCGCCAGCATTTGTCTGTCCCTTCATCTGCAAGACGGCTCATAAAGTTTGAATGTTGGAAATGTTACCAGGAACAGATGATTACATTTTGGTAATAATCCAGAATAAATCCTGGATTATGGATCAGATTGAAATATTTGGTAACATTGCAGTCAATATCTCTGTTGACTATTGACCAATACTTATGGAATTTGAGTCGTGTAGGGTGGGGACCTCTATCTCACCACCGAATATCAGCTGGACCGGATCCAGAATGACGTTAGGGGAAAAAATATTACATTGTAACAATCTTGTAAGTAACACTCTTCAATGTTAATTTGAAAACCCCATTTACAGATTCAAAAATCATTTAAAAATATACATCAACTCCAATTCACTTTATCTTTTCATGGTTGGTGTATAAAGATACCAGATCACCATGTGAATGGTCTAAATCTAATTATGAGGGGAATGAGCTGCTCGGCGGAGGTCTGCGCTTTCTGAGTGCATTTCTAATTTCTGTATGTATTAATGTTTAAAAGTCTCGCCATACAACTTTTTCTTTTTTAGTTGTCTTGTAATTACAAACATCTGCTATTTTAGGGTTAACCTTAACCCTCATTTTTGGAGGGTCGTGAACTTGTGATAATATTTTGTTTTACCAATATCAAATAGCGTGGGTATGCGAAAAGGCCGAGGGGGAAGCCTGCTGAGGGTCTGTGTCAAGTTGAAATGTATTTCAATATGAATCCTCTGGATGTTGACTCCAGGAGATGCAAAGTGTGGACCTGCATACAGAGCAGCTAACTGCATAAGTTTCCACTCGGCCCGGCTTTTAGTAATGCTGTCTCATACTTGACTGCTTAAGAGCTTAATTGATTTTATGGTTTCATCAGTTGCTTTTTGGAAGTGAGTGTCCTGCTATGAGGATCATTAAAACATTGTGGCAATCATAGTCTTACTTTGGCTCCAGATAAGAGGTAACTATTTTTACCACCTTCCCCCAATGTTCAAGGGCTGTCCTGCCAAAGAGACTTACACCTCTGTCTTTTTAGAAGAGCTGTCTAATTCCCTGGTGTCAATCTGGGTCGGCCGTGTGCAACAGCAGGAGTTTTGCTTGGATCCTCAGGATTTATTGGACCAAAGATAATCCCCTTGCTATGAAGCAACTCAATAAACAAGTTGCCTCCCACCCAATGAAGAAGGCACCGCTCTCCACCATTAGATGATCACCTCAGGAAATGTCATCTAGAAATCCATGTAATTGATGGGAAATGTTTTTCAAGGAGCTTTCATTTAACTATTCTTACAGTTAACTATGGAGCTATTCCACTGCTCAATGCTTTTTTTCATGCGGCTGAATTCCAGCAGTGTCAAATTGTCTTGTTGCTATGCTTTCATGTTAGCCCAGCCAATAAAGCATTCAAATTGCTGCAATTGCCTCTCTGTAATGCCAAACACTGACGTCATGACAGTTAAATGCTAGAAGCCTTCTCTGTCCAGTAATTTTCTAAACCACAAGCAACCTCTAATTTTGTCCTCTTTTCTTTGTCTTCACTGATACTAAGAGCCAGCCCAGCATTAAAGCATGACCCATGTAAGAGCTCTGTGTAGACAACAGTGCCTGTTTGTTCGGGTTCTCCATTGACAAGACCCCTGACTATCAGAAGGGCAATTCTTCTCTGCCCCAGAGCTGATAGTTTCCCAAAAAAATGTGAGCATTCTCAATTACTGACTAACCCTGCAATAATGCAATTAGTCATCGCCTCTCGATGATAGAGTAGCACCTGATAGGTGGGTTTGCTGTCACATGTTTATTTACGTCTCCTTTTCAATTATTGGCAACGCATTACTGCAGTTTTGAGTCATGTTGGACAGAGGGTTTAGTTCAATATAATGATTTTAGCCTCTTAATAATGATAAAGGGACCACATGTGTGTGTGTCATCACCTTTTTTTAATCATTTTTGATTACATAAAACCTCAAGCATTTTCAGCCACTAACAAAGGTCCCCTTATATAAGAGTCCTGCTGCTGCTACAGTGTCTTATATGAGTGCATATATGCATATGCTACATTGTTCTACATAGGAGCTTCCACAGGAGGTTATTGTTTCCAGGAGCTACCCATCCCTTTCCTCCCCATCCACTCACAGATTCCATGTCGTCTGGATTCGGTTGAACACACCCTGTCTCTTCCCAGTAAATGAGTCGCAGAGCTATGAATTTAAGGGGGACAGCCAGATGAAAAGACAGCTTCCTATGCTGTCAGGAAACACACGGTATCAGTAGCAGCCTCTTCCACATGGATAAGCAGCTGTATTCAACAGCAGAGAGTCTTGAAATCTAGCTGAAACCGAAGGTATAAGTAATATGCAGCACTGTTCTGGGGTACATCTGTTTTTCTAGTTTGGTTCTGTGTGCTACAGTCAGCTTTATTTATTTTGTGTGTGTGTGTGTGTGTGAAATCCATGCATGTAGAATAATGTAATTTTAGAGACAAAAGGTATGGTAATTGGTGCTTTTAGAAGCTGCATTTTACATTCTCCAAAGGCAGAAAATAGAAACCAAGTAAGTAAATTGGAAATACTGCAGGCAGTACTGCCAGAAATAAGACAGTGATGCGCTTACATTTGTTTCTTGGTCCGACAGTTGGCCCTCATCCACAAAATAAAGGCTGCTCCACAGACCTTCGTTTCTCTAATGGTGTAAAATTGACCTGTCACTAGTTTGAAAGTCTGGTATTCGTATAAATCTAAAATCATTGTCTCATGTCAGCAGAGCAGTTGATGAAAATCTTTTCTGTCCACACACGGTTGAGCTGAGCTATTATTTTCTGTTGAAACCCAGGACAGATAAGATGCCACATATCATTTTGCTCAGTTGTGCTATTATTGTGGCTCTGAAAGGTCCTGACATTTACTATAAGCACAAGAGACCACGCCCGGTTTAAATGGCCAGGTGTCCCGGCCCCAGTGAACCTGCTGGTGGGCTAGAAGAGAGGAAGAAGGGTCTGAAATCCAGAGGGCACAATTCAATGTAAGAGTTGCTGAACTTAACACAGACCCTCAGTCACTGACTGTGACCCTCTGCAGTTTCTGTATTTCCTCATGTCATAATGCGACTACAGCCATTTGCACTGAAAAGCCTCATCGCTGGACATGGAGCAGCCATCACTAGTCCTGAACATTGGGCTGCATGTTCATGATCTTCCTCTTACATGTCATAAAACATGATTTAGCACTTGTCACGGATCTGCGGTCCCATCTTCGTTTACCACGGTCTCCTCGAAACAAGGCTCAAGTGTTTGGCAAGTCATTTGACCTCATTTTTTTTGATGAGTGAATAAAACAATGGCTACGGGGGGAGGTGGCGGGGGGCTTTTCTTTGAGAGCATTGTCCCATTGTCCACATGGATTCATCCAAGCACGGATGTTTCTGAGAAATTCATTCTGTCTCATGTCAAAAATCTGACCCTTCCTTTTAAAGACTTGAAAGCAGGAATATTATACCATCATGGACGTCTCTTTCCTGTTGCCAAGAGAAACCGAGTGCACTGAATATGCAATCGATGTCCTTTAGTGAAAGTTGAAATCACCCAGCACGGTGACATGCTAGAACAGCGGCTACGAGGGCTTTCATTACCGCTGCCTCCTTTAAGGCCTCCGGTTAACCCTCCGCCACAGTGTACGCTCCAAATTCACAAACTGTCATGATTTCATTTTAAATGTCATTTTGTGAAAGGAGCATAATCTCTTTTAGATGAGAATTCAATGCTTTTTTTTTTTTTTACAATGAGTCTACATAGATACAGATCAGGTATATAAATGTATCTTTTAGTAGTAGCCTTCAATAGGCAAAAGTTGAAATGCACTCATTTTGACATACAACAGATGCACGGAATATCTACTCTAAGCCAAATTAATCAACACATTTTATTTTTCTGTCTTCCTAACATCTTCCAGCAGGCTCCAAAATTAACTTTTTTGTCTGTCTGCCAGTGGCTGGAACTGCTTGGCTCAACACACGAGTCTTGGAACGATTTCATCGTGATTTGCTGTTCCCAACAATGCAGCAGAATCTGCTCTGAGGTCTTGGCTGCTATTAACAGTAAAATGTGAGGCATTTATCTTAAACCTCCCGATCAGCTGTCAAATGCATCATGGCTGGCCTGTTCAGTATACCAAGCATGTTTGATATTTGTGGTTTAAAGTCTGGATGATCATCAGCAACTACCTGACATCCACACTTCCATTCCTGAGCACTGAACATAAAATGTAAATACTGTTCACTGAAAATATTGGTTATTATTGGTTGTACCTCAGGTTTGATGCGCGGTAGAGGAACAGTCCATTAAACACTATGGGGGATTTCCTTTGATTATAATTAATTATAAGGCTAATTATGTAGGCTTGGATGCTTGTGATCTACATATAACACTTAATCGATTAAGTTACGCATATAAGGTTGCTTGACAATATTTGATTCAACACTGGACACAAACCTCATCAAAAAGCAAAATGTTTTGCCATCCATTTGACAACGTGTTGTGTTTGAGCCTTGCTACATGCACACTGCACTGCAGACTCAGATGATGTGATCAGCATGTACTTCCTGACTCAGAGTATCTTTCTCCAGTGGTGATCCCTGAGTTATATCTCAAAGATGTGCTCTCTGCAGAGTTGTCTGTACTTCGACAGTTGGAGAAGAAATATCACAGATCTGCTCAGAAAAAGCTCCATATGTACAGTGGGGTGTTGCTGTTGCATATTTTACATCCTATCTCTGTTTATCGGCATAAATCAAACAGTATATTTACTTGTTTTATTTTTTTTATATCATCAGACTCACATCACAAGAGCTTTTTCCCCTTATGGGCCCTAACCATAACCCTATGATGATGATGATGATAAAGTGTAGCAGGTTTGTTGTGGACAATGATTCCACCCTACTGTGTGAGAGGAGTACAGCACATTACCACAGACAGGCAAAGGTACTTCATGCTATCAGGGGCCTTTGAGTTACTTTAGTCAGCTGAATATGGCTGGATAATTATAATAATAATTAATAAAAGGTTAAATGTGTTTGCTTTCACAACAAATAAACATTTGCACCGTGTCTTCCTTCAGCCTTCATTGCAGTTATGAGAAATACGAGGGTGCCAACCTCAGACCCTGCTTTCTCACAAGCTGTGAGGACATTTTACAGTTACATCCCATGATTGACGGCCAGGAGTTGCATCCAAAATAGTAGGGCTAACTAGGATTAAAAGCCAAAAAATGCATTTGCATTTGCAGGCACGCTATAAATGTACAATTATAGTCGTCATTTGTCAGGCAAGTCAATTTATTGCACTTTCTGAAAATGAAGGGTTTCTATTTGTAATACAGTTCAATTAACACTAAATTGATTGAGTGTTCTGGGAAATTACAGCCTAAATGGAAATGCTTTCTCAAGGTAAACCCTTCAAGGGGAATAGATGCCATGCTATGCTTTAAAGCCTTTTCCTAACATTATTATAATCACTACAAATCCAGGAATAAGAGAAATGGCTTGGGGTGCAAAATTGAGCTTTTCTTCAGAGCCAGTTTAAGACATCCACTTCACCTCTGCAGGGTTTTTGTGTTGTGAAAAAAGTTAGAAGTGTCAAAATGATCAGCGAACAACATCTCCTTTGCGGTTTTAAAGCAACGTGAAAGCATTTTACAGGAGAGGTTGTCCACTGCACCAGGAGACTGCTTTTTCACATCAGCAGAAATTTGTCTTGCAAAGGGCTGACATTATAAATTGAGTGTGTGATCTGTTCACTTGTTATTTACAAGCATATTCATTACGTGGAAATATTTTCAATCAGGTGTTGTGAGGTTTTACAGAGTGCTGAACCAGATAGACGACATGTGCACTGATTCTCAATAGGCTGTTTCACAAATCTTGCTGTTCCTGTGCACGACTTTGTAGATATATAGTCTTTTTCTCTCGGAGATCACATTTTACGTGATTAACTTGACAGCGGCAGAGTGCATTTCTTTTAACGTTCATCTTATTTTATTTTCGAGCAGTCTTGTCTTCTCCAAATCATATGCCATTGCTTCCAGTCTTTCATCACAGACAGCTGAAATGATTCCTCAGAGCCTCTTCAATTAAAATCTTTAATCAATTAGTTATCATCTCCTTGTGCTTCGTAATAGTTAGTTGTGCCGTTCTGACAGAATTGCATAATCACATCCGTGCCTCCTCAGTTGGGCCTAGTTATGTACGGGCAAGCCTTGTTATGCCTCTCATGTCAGCAGGTTATAGACAAAACTCGCTGACATCAGTGAGTTTGAAGGCTGATTGATGGTGAAGCATACCAAGCAGTGCAGTAAGCTTCTGGGAAATGAGAAAATTGCCTGCTCAGAAATATCTGCAGTAGGCATAATCATACATGCCTGAATTTTGGCTCTGTTCAGTCAGAAGTCGGTCCCCTTATGCAATGACGCGCGACCGACGACAATCTCCTTATCTCATCAAATCTAATCCAGAGTGTTTTAAGAGCATTTCTAATCAATGTTTGTGGCTGGATCATCAGGAGGAGAGGCTTTCTGTGGGCAGGGACGGGTTGATCTTAAAGTGTGACCATGGTCTGGGACTACAGGGGCTACCAGTAAACAGTTTAATCACGTGAGAAAAAGAATAGCCTGAAGTGCTGAAATCTGGCTATCAGGGGCGATGACCTTCACTGACTTCGACCATTTCAGAGAGATCTCACCTCTTTTTCAGGCTGTTTTTCTGGCATTTAGTGACATTAATCGTTGGTTTTCAATTGCCATTCAAATTTCCTTTTTTCTTTTTTTTACACAAAAATGTACACAGTTAAATTAAAGTTTTTAATGTAACTGAACGATTGCATGGGATTAATTATTTAATTGGATTCTTAAAGATGAAATACATTTCAATTACTTACTGGATGCCAAAGTTCCTTTAATCAAAAATTGGTCATGTCTCTGATGACTGATGATATATTTTGCTTCACTCAGATTTGAATGAAGAAGAAATTGCCAGTGCTTTTTACTAATGTCAAAAATAAACAAAGACATATTGTCATTATTAATTTGGTTTTATTTTGGCATGGCCAAAGTGTTGATTTGAGCCGGTTGTTGGTTTCGCGCTTTCTTTCCCTCTCTTTCCATTCGCTCGCTCTGTCTCTATTTATCTCTCTCTCTCTCTCTGTATAATGAGTATGTGGATTTCAGAATGCTATAAATGTTTATTGGAGCCGAGTAATTGGATAGTCTGCATTGGTAATTGTTAGTAAATTGAGAAAGATGCAGTGGACCAAATCAATATCAGTCAGAATAATGCTACCTTTTCTTTCCAGTGGGGTCAGGAATTAAAGTAACCCGGTAACAGAACTGTCACGCTGCACACAAATTAAAGGTTTATTATCTGGTGCTGTTTTACAGGAATATTTCATTGAAAAACTTTTAGGACAGTGATTGACCAAAGACAGATGCCCCTATTAGATGCTTGGTGTGCACATCCATAGCAATGCATTTATGCTTTATTCCACATATATGGCACAAATTAGTAACCGCTTGCAGATTGAGCCAGTTGCTTTTAGTCTCTAACAGTCCCTTCAGCTTAAACATCAGTCATGAGTAGTGCTGCTGAAATGGCCCCTGGCCTGTATTGTTTAACACAATGTTTAGTAATATAACAATTAATAGATACTAGTTCAGTTTGGGATCACAGTTGTTGGAAAAGGAACATGATTCTGTCTTTGCATAGACTAGAGGGAAGCTTTGACACTAACAGGCTATCAGGTTTTGTCCCACCATGGCTGGCAGACCGTCTCAGACCCTCTGCTAACATTTAACAATGAATTCATCAACGGAAGTATGAATATGACATTCATCAGTATTCTAATTTTAGGCTGCTTGGCTTACTTTGTTTAGCTATTCATAATTTGATTATGATGTCTCCACACATTTGTGACACTCCCACTCCTTTCATTCTTTCTGCATTTCTGTCCTTTAATTGCATGCAAAGGTAAACAGCTAATTCAGGAGGGATCAGTTGCTCCTGGGTAACGGACAAAGCTGTCTGTCATTCTTGGTAAATACTCGAGTTTGCCCTGGCTTTAGTGATTGGTCTTATCCTATTAGCTTAGCTCTGTGTTCTGTTCTGTGGAATATTCATTCATATAGCAATTGAAGAATTGTTTTCAATCAAAGGAATCACACTAAAGCTGAGACTGGAAAATAAAAAAATAGTAAGCTCGGGATGCACCTATCCCAGACCGAGGATGAAGATGTTTACGTTCAAAAACATGTTTTATTACAGATGATACTTGTGCCGGGAGGGTGATTTTTTTTTCTGCTGAGTGAAATCCTCATCAATCCACCTGTCAGTCAATTTTGGATGATTGCATGAATAGCATGATGTTTATTAACTAAATAACTTTGTGTATTGACCATAACACAGGGAAATAAATGGTGTCTGAGACAGGTCGAAATAGACGAGTTAGAATTTGAAATGGGGGCATTCATTGATGCAATAGAGTTAGATACCAATATATTAAAAAGAAGAAGCACATAATACTGTGTTGTGGCTGGTAATCGCAGGTTTGGGCTCCAGTTTGCTGATATTCGTGACCGATGATCATCAAGAGCGAGGCCCTGAACACGATCATGCATACCCTGAGCAAAACTTGCAAACATTACTTCATTCATCATCTTGGCTGCGTTAACAGTGATGCCGCTAAATGAGAAGCTCTGTGAAAAAGGGCTACAATGTCTCTCCAGAGATGCTTTTACTATGCTCTTTAATGACATCTAACTTAGCTCAGTCAGCTTTATAGAACATAAAATTAACCATGTTCTCTGTAGTACAGTCTGGGTCTCTCTCTCGCCTCTTTATTGTAGACAGCGAGCAATATCAAAAGGGGAATTCCAGCTCAAAGCTAATTAGGATCCGGCTCTTGAGCTATATACCTATGACATTTCAGGTGTCCATAAAAGTCGTTGCTGTTAAAATTTGATTTCTTAACAGTAAACCGAAGAGATGCAGTCAGGCGCCACAGAAGAGAATGTACCTGGTGCATGTTTCAAGCTATTATACGTCCTGCAATCTCTATAACAGCCAGTTGTCTTACCGTAAGTGGAAGTGCGTGGGTCTCGTCTGTCTTCTGAAAACCTTAATCCAGACAGCGTTTTTTATTGCAACACACTAACCCCCCCCGCTCCATTCATCTCTGTGTTGTGCGAGCGACATTTTCCTTTCAGAATATTTATCCTTATTTGTAACAGATCAGTGGCTATAATGAGTAGACTTTTTAAAACCCAGTGAGGATAATCCTGTCATCTTGTTTTTTTCTTCACGACCACCTTAGGGCCATTCAATGAGTACAAATAAATAAATAAATCTTCAGTGCCGCGTTGGTGAGGCGTACTCTTTGCTTTTTTGTGCTCCATATCTGCCATCGCATGGAAGAGCTTCATGTGAAAACAGGTGCTCGATCCGGTGATATGTGCTGGCTCGCTTCAGGGAATATCAGCGCCGACTGCTTTATTATGTCGTGATAATGCTGATGCCAGTGTGCAGCAGCACAGAAGTGCAGGGATGGGTGACTGTTCTTGACACAGCGCTTTAAAGAAATTACTGCTTTCACAATGATTTTTGGATTGTTTTCCAATTTTTTCCATCAAATGTGCTGACATCTAAAACAACCACCTGATAAACAACAGTGTCTTCCATGACAGGCCAGCATGGCCGTTCATAGATGATTAAGTTTACAGTCGCTCTGGAACCCATGGATATTTCTGTTCTCCACTGGTATTTTTAGGTATCTCCCTTTTGTTAAAAAAAATAAAAAAAATCACCTTGAGAAATGCCTTTAGATCAGCATGAGTTCTATAGCTTTTCCACAGGTTAACGTTAACCTGAGCATGTCACATGTTACTGTGCAACAGAAAAAGAAGTCACAGGAGACTCAAATTACTCGACACTGGTCAAACCGAGACTGCGAAGCAAATCCGTTTTGTAAATGGTTTGAGGAGAGCTAGTAGCTGTTTGCAGCCATGTTAACAGAGACATCCTTTGTGTTGTATGTGCTTTAGCTGACTATACTTACCTGGATCCTTTCATATATAGAAAACTGACATGGAAAATATAAAATGTGGCAGCAGCAAACAGATCTGGTTGGTAGAGAACAGAACTACAAACATGTTCCCCCACTGTCGTCATTACAAAGCGGGTTTAGACGCAGACATATTGTATTGACAATCACAGCTGCTTTTGCAGAATAAATTGTTTCAGCACAGCGATAGTGTGGTCTCGCAAACAAAGGTAAGTAATTGCATATGTCAAGATTTGATTGTGCAATAATCCAAAATATAAAAGGACGATGTATTGATAGGTAGATGACAGTTTCATGAATGGCCATGATGTCATCTTGACTAAGGAAGCAATTTCCATCACTTAGAGAGAATTGTTGGCCCGTCTCCAGGCAGTATGTATTCATGGGAGTCCATATGCTCTAATTCAGAACTCTTTAGAAAACAAAATAAGATTCTGCCCTGAGTCGAATCAGAGGAATGTAGTACATTTGTTAAAACACCTTAGATTAGTGCAGCATAACATATTTGATTAAAATGTTTCCAAAAACCTAACACTTGACACAGAAGTTGGGTTGACAGAGTGTTTGCAGTTGGTTTGAATACTATAACAGTGTAGGCATTTGCAAAAATAAATGTTTTGGACAGTTAGTGCAAAGAGCAGCTGGTAACATAGTGCATATTCTTCTTGAATGTCTAACAGTCTGTTTAACTGTATATGCAACCCCATAGTGGTGTGTTCTTCACAGAAGCAGTGTGATGCTACAGGGATGGCTGACATACAGTGCATTATTTTATCTCACGCATTTCATTTACAGTTTCCTCTCTTACAGCTGCTAACGGCTTATGGATATTTTTCCATTCCTCCAAATTGACTTTTATTTCCCAGTAATCAGCCAGAATGTGCAACTCAGCTGCTGCTTTACTGGCTTGATTATTCCACGGATGGAATATATTTTTGATCTCGGCCTTAATAATAGGGAGATACTGTATATAGCTGCATGCATGAATAATTCATGCAAGCATTTCTTTGTAGAGAAACATAAGAAGAACAATGCTGTAAGCTTACATAAATGGTTTAAGAAACTGCTTAGCAACTACGAGTAAGGCAAGTTGGATACCTGAAGTTCCAAGTTTACCCTCAGAAGTACCTTCTTTGAAGCCAGACAGAAACTAAACTCAAAGGCTTCTGTCCATATCATCTCCACCCCCCTCCTTGATCTAAATTCTTATCATTTTCTCCTGGATGAGACACACTGAAGCTTCTCCTGGTTTACTCTGCCACTGAGGAAGTGACAGGTCCAAATTATACAGTCTGGGGGCCCAGAGACACTTTAACACAAACAATTAAATAGGGATAAAAGCACCAAATAAAAGGAGGAGAATTCCAGGAAGAAAAAAAGGGCGAGACAAAAAATTAAATAGAAATGGATAAAAAAAAAAACAACGAAGCATTTTGTTAGGGTTTGCTAATAAAGCAGACAATCGATTGAGTTTGTGGCGAGCAGAATGACAGTAATGGCTCTTTCGACTTGTTTCCACGCCATAATCAGATTTAGTGGCACATCATGTATATTTATTCAGAAAGCTTTTTTTTTTACACAATGTTCTCGCCAATTGGACGGATCAGTCACGCTTCAGCGCGCACAAACAATTTTGAACCCATAAGCTGCTAACTGTTCAGCGATGTCTTCCCAGCCATATGGCTTGCAAGCATAGTAATTGCCTTTGCCTGCGTTACAGGACATTGTGGATGAATTCATGATCTGAACAGGTTCTGCTGTTTGGCAAATCTTTCTAAAGGACACTGGCCTTCTGTTTACTCTGCTGTAACCGTCTGAGCCCTAAAATAGATTAATGATCCCGAAATTGTCAGTTCATACACAAGCGCAGGGGATACTGCCGATGTGTCCTTGAGCGCCACACTTAATCTAAATTGTGTCAGTTAATATCCATCTTCATAAATGCATTATACGCATATCATAACTTATGTAAGTCACCCTCGAAGTCAGGAGAAACAAACAGTGCGAGCTGCAGGTAGCACCTTGGCCCACAATGTAATCCTGGGGAATATGAAGTGGCTTTGGTATGTAGTGCATTGCTCTTTGCATTGTCATAGCGTGGAGTCCCATTCATAATGTATTCCGTGCACACAGATGCTCTTTCGCAGGTAGCTTTAGAGAGCTGTACTGCTCTGAACAGGTACCTCTCAGTTTCCATTATTATTTAAAGCTATTGGTGGCCACCCTCGTGCCAGATGTGCTCTAGTCTACACAGTAAACAGGACCCACTGCCACGCTACACAGGGCTTGAGGTCAGCGCTTCATCAACAGTATACCTTATCTGAGTTGTTGTTTTGCTTAGACCTGGACCCAGCATATCCTGCCAATAGAGTTTGCAGTGTTGCCCAATTAGTGCTGAAAAGTGTAGCCGTGCGTCAGCAGAGAAGGCGTTTCATCAATCATCACTCCAGCTGCAGACTTGTTCCAGCCCTGTTCACTGTCTGACAGAAAGAGGAACGAGAAAGGAGAATGACAGCGATCAGCCAGTTCCAGGGACTGGAAAAACGCTTATTTTAACATAAAAATGTAACTATTTGTGTTATTTCACATTTCTATGGCTTATTTAGAGTCGAAAAGAAAGGGATTTGAGGAAAGATATGGGACACTGAAAATTATTAATAAACATGTCCTGTGTGAGTGTGTGTGTGTGTGGTTTTGTGTGTTTTATTGATTTCCATTACCAATCACTCTGACTATGCAACATCACGCATTCTGACCTCTGTCAAATATTATACATTCAATATGTCAAATGTTTGCACTGCCTCCCTCCCCTCTTGTGTCAGCCACGTACAAAGCAACTGCTCCTGCTTGGTATTCGCTTCAGTGCTTTGTGAGAAAAGGTCTCAGGTATTTGCAATGCCTCCAGAAATGGTTAATTTTTGTATGGAGGATCTAATGATAACGATGAATGGCCATCATCACATGAAATACATTTCGCTTCATTGGATTGTCAGTCTCAGCAGTGTCTGCAGCAGCTAATCAAGAGCTTTAAAAAAAATCGTGTGGCATTATATCATGTATTAAATGACTAAACGGTCATCATTTCGGATTAAATTACAATAATTGTGAGTAGAAATTATGGTTATAATTCCTGCAAGAGTCTTTTTGTTCACTTTTATGTCCTCTGCTCTATAAGACAAAAAAGCCCATGTGGAAAATATATTGCTCCTAAAGGAGGGGTACAGTAATATAATACACGATATAACCGAACCAGCGTGGGGCATTGAAAGACAAGAGCTGTGAAATAATTTGACTCTATGATGTGCTGTTATGGCATTCTCAAACTCATTTTGGACTGTAATGTCAGGATAAGGTTTGCAAAAACGATCTAGCCTGTGGCTTACTGTCCGACTGTCTCACATCCACCCTTCATAAAGCAGTCATAAACATTAGCTAATATATGTAATTAAGGTTTTGTCTGTCCATTAGAGCAATATTTCATTACTTTGAAAATTATCCTCAGCAACATTATCTTGATGTTAAAGGCCATATGGCATTTTGTGATGACCATACCACTCTCACTGGCAGGAGTTAAACATAAAACATTATTGCACCAATGGAATTTTTTTTTTTTGATTAGGAAAAGAAAATGATAATATAACACCATGGCATCAATGATTCGAGCAAGATGTTTATTTTCCTTTCTTTTTTTATGGCTTTGAGCTCAGAGTCCTTTTCTTTTTGCTGCGTTCAGAGAGCATGACTTCATAGAAGAATGGGTTCTTCATAAACCATCAGCTGGGAGAAGCATACTGTTTTAGACAAAAAATGTGGGAGAGCAGAGCTTGAATCTACTGGTAATAACCTCTTCTCCCAACCAGCACTCATGAAAGGCAAGGCTGACCTACATGCTGTAAGGAGGCTGCGATGCTCACTCTCTTGTTTGAGTGTGCTGGTGGGCAACTGAGTTTTTTTTTCTGTCAGGAGGTGATCCGTTGAAGCTGCAACTATCTTAGCAAAGCTCAAGGTGAAAACAGAGCAGGTTCTGTGAGAAGAGGCCTGCTCTGCTCTCACATTCGTCTGTGGGCAGGTGTGTACACAGATGTGCACTTTGTGTGTGTGTGTGTGGGGGGGGGGGGGAGACTGTGGGTGGGGTTGATTGACAGATTTATCTCCCACAACACTATAGAGCTCCATACATCATTAATCGTCGATAAGAATGTACATTTTGGTTTATCCTTAAAGGATAGAAGACTACACTGCAGGCCTTTCCTATTGTAAGCCTGTGTGTGTGTTAATGCACTGCCTTCTGGTGATGATTCACTACCAACTGGAGGTTTCTGACCTGTGCGTTTGGTTCACTGCCACTCTGATTGATGATACGGTCATCAAAATCGTGCCTTCAGGATGCCGCTGTCTGACGTGCTGTCAAGGTCAGCGGTTACTAGACTCATGGCAGCGTAGCAACCTGGTAATCTTCCCAAGGCACGCCCGGTTCCCATTCAAAACATCGATCAAATGTCTGAATGGCATCTGTCTTAGCGCATTATATGAGCTATTACTGGAATATTTGTGTCCAACATTAGCGGAACGATATCAAGATGAATAGATTTGTTTATTCATTTAGAAATGATGCAGCCCCCCTTGTGTGCATCATTCCAAAAGACGTGTGTGTGTGTGTGTGTGTGTGTGCGTGTGTGTGCGTGCGTGTGGTGTTAGATTTTGCCGGCGTCACCCCTATTCAGTCGGTACTGGCCCAGCTGTTCGTCTCTCATCAATGTTACTCACAATCACCGCCATCATCGTCATTGCATGAATCAGCAGATCATATTCATTCATAACAACATCTTTGATTATGTTTCTTACTCACATCACACACTTCAAGCCTGCATACAATAATCAATCAGTGTTCTATAGTGCAGCATACTGTCTCTCAGTCTATGTAGGCCTCTGTTTGTGATGTTGTGCAGAGTGATTTCCAGCTTCTTTGACAGTGTGCATGTGTGTGTCCAAGTCGGAACAGCAGCTTGGCTACGACTTGATTGGGACTAATGTTGAGCTTGGGAATTATCCTCTGCCATTAGTCCACAAATAACAGATTGAAAGCTATAATACTGAAACAGAGTGAGAAATGAGCATATATCATGGCTTTCAGAGGAAAACACACTTTCTCTGCTGACACGTGGGTGAACAGAATAATCACTCAATTGTGAGACCAAAAGCAGCATCAAGATATCACCCTATGTTTGGTCGGATGCAGTTAAATGTAAATTGTTGCTATTTTAGAAATTGTAGGTAACAATTTATAAATTGTGCTTGTGCATGGCATAGCTTTTTTTTTTTTAAAGGTGCTGGAGTTTCCACTCTTTCTTCTTCTACTATGAAGCAGGATGCATTACCTTTTCATTTTTTCTCATTATTTTAATCCCACTATTTTAGTATACCTTAGTCCAATCAGACTATAAGAAAAAGAAGACAACTCATTTTTGCACTGTCAGCTTTATATTTAAGCTCTTAATAAAAAGACAGTTGCCTCTCCCAGTCACTGAACTGGGCAGGGGGGGAGGCGCTGCACATGGGTTTTAACATTTCGGGTAGATGTTTTTGGACACTACTTTCCAGCTAAAAAGATGCCATCCTCCAATTTAATATATTCTTCTATTTCATTTGGCTTAAAGCTAAAATGCTTCTATGACTCATTCCAACACATTCTCATCCAAATTTAAACTCCTTCAGTGATCAACAATCATTAATGTTAATGACTAATTTAAATCTTTCCTCATGTATTAGGCATAACCAGATGATGCCTTTAATGAGTCATACACAGTGGTGGAAGATGAAATAGTGATGAAAACTTGGCATTTTTGTCTTTGTACAGATGAAACATTTATAATGCTCGTGTAAAAAGAATTATTACGATCAGGCAGTTACGTGTCGGTTGCTTGAGGTCGGTCTGAATCGCTCGCTACATCTCACCGAGGGTGGTCAGCTGAGAATTCAGTCCATTGACTTCCCCAGAAAAGTTGTTCCGATTGGCCTGAGTCAGATGTGTTTTACGTCCACAGATCTCCCGCATCAGCTCCTTCTCTCAGCTCCACGTGGTGCCGTCATTTTGTTGAAACTGTTTGAGGGAAACAACAGCTCTTTCATCTCAAAGTAGACTCTCCCGATGAGCCGACTTTGGATGAGTTCTCCTTCAGCCCACACCCAAGTCGTTGCTATTGATCTTCTTTGGAAGGTTTGTTCCACCCTGTGGACCCAGATCAGGACCAGGTTAGACATTTCAGGAGGAACAGATTCAGATTGACACCTGACTTTTCTGCTATTACCTTGTCTTGATGCCCAAACAGACTAAAGGCCTGTTTGCGGGTGAAAACTGTCAATGTGGTTGATCCTGACTAAGATTCAAGAATAAACATGTTTCTGTTCCTGATCACAGATCTGGGTGCTCGAGATCCAACCGGGTCATCATGAAGCTCTCCTTCTAGTTTTTACCACTTTGAAACCGTTGTTCAATACACACCAGCCAGCAACAACACCTGCAATTAAAAGGCGATTTAGAGTCATTACCTCACTTTTACACCATATTATTAGCCTGCGGGAGGAAACTGGAGCAGATCCTATGCATCCATGTGGAGAACCTGCAGTTTGTAGGAATGTCTCGGGTCCTGTGCTACACAGTTTGAATTATAGGTTCGAAAATATATATTGTGCATTGTTTTTTCGCTATATCCCAAGATAAGGCAATCAAAGTTGACTTGAGGCTTTTAACACACGCTTGGTAACATTTTTGACTCGTGGACTATTTTGTTGCTGAAAGTGAAATGAATGCTTTCCATTCACCGCTGTGTATCTCGAAGGCTCGAAGTAAAACCAAGCAAACACATTGCCTTTCATCAAATAGAAAGCGTGTCAACGGAAAACTCCATTATTTTTGCCTTTGGGCACTTTCCTATTTAACACTGTTCTCTTTAATGGGGTTATTCAGGAAACCTCGAGGCCATCTTGAACTAATTGCATGTTTCATAAACTGATAAGAAAATCATACAGGCTGCACCTCATACATCTTATTTAGAATTCTGTGCTTAGAGCTGAGTTAACTTTACTTTGTATCAGCCATTTTACCTTCAGATGAAATTACATACTCTAAACAGTGGAGTGTCTGAGGACTAGATTTGGTGTGTGTGTGCATGTTACTTGTATGTCTTATGCATGATGAAAGGCAGGAATTTGACTCAGAGTATTGGTTTATTGTCGTGCTTCTCATCTGTGTCTGATGCAGCGAGTTTGTTATGCTTTGTGCAGAATCATCACCTGATCCCTTGAAACTCCAGATTACAGTATTGTGTGTGTGTGTGCATGCTCATTTGCCACTGGCTCATTGGAATGTGTGCAATGACGGTAATGAGTTGCTGGAGCTGGTGAGGCATAATAATGCCCAAGGAAGGGATGCGATGGATTCTCTGCTGGGTGTATCTCTTTTGCCATTATTATCCTGGTTGCCAAAATGCTGAAGTCTCAGATGCTGCGGCAATTTACATGGGTTTAATAAACACACACATTCTCCTGCTTCTCCTTCAATACTGGCTCACGGGAGGGGGGGGGGGAAATAAGGCCCAAATCCATCATTTAATAGGCTTAGATAACAGCATCATGATGGCTAATATGTCTTTGTGCCAGTCTTGTGCTTCTTGTGGAGCTGTGCTATTCTCTCTGCACATGTTTCAAGGAGGATGAAGAATCACAGGAATAATCTTTTCCAGGATTGTTGTTTTTTGACACAAGATTAAGAGGAGCAACTGATGTGTAACAGCAATATGAATATGCATGTATTCGCAAAATGAAACTTGTACTTTCCGCAAGCAGGAAACAGCAGACTAAACTAATAGTTAAACAAAATTAAATTTTATTATATACAGTAATATAGAAATTGTGAAGGGTATTTTTTTGGAATCCACTAGACACAGTAACAGGTGGACAAAACAGTGGGTTTTCAACCATGGACATGCAGGATGGGATTCATGAGCTCAGCTTGCTGCTGGCACCACGTCGCCAGTCCAAGGTGGCAGAGAGATGATTTTGTCTGATGGGTGCATGGCTGTCAGTGGTAGGTTGGAAAATTGGAACATATCCAGTGGATAACTTGTAAACCCTTTTACACATTAAAAAAAAAAGAATGTACAGTGTTATTAAAGTGAGTGTGGAAGTATTTTTTTCATCTTTAATATATAAAGTTCGGGAAAGTTACTCAGATAAAAATGAAGCATCATTGAGAGACATAAAAGCCAGACAGAATATTTAGCTTTATGCTTTTTATCAGTTTGCAGAGTTGGATATATCAAGGTATACCTGTGGAGATATTTTAGTTCAAATAATACTAAATAAAGAAATGTTTCATTACATGATCAAACACTTATTGTGAGTGAACAAAGATGAAAATGTGAGTGTCTTACAGTTTGGCTGAAATGTGATGCTGTGACCTAAAATTATTACCATAGTTCCTACTGTTCTTCCTGCAGTCCACCTTAGATAAAAGGACAAGACATTTAAATGTCATATTAGCAGCAGATCACATGCGTCACTTACTGAAAAATAACAGGAGCAAAAAGGAGGCTTGGAAGGAAAAGTGTCTACAACTGAACAATGCTACTTCTGAACATGAGCAGCCGAGCGTAATCCAGCTTCAAAGGCCGAATCTCATGCATAAACTTAACTGAACTAATGTATTCTCAAAATAGATCTGAAGAGTAATCTCCGTTAAATGTAGAGGTAGTTGTCTCCAGTTTGACATAGCCTATACATTAAAGGTAGATAACATGCAGAGTGATGGAGATATTACCATTAAGAGATACGTTGACCTTTTGTTCAGCAAATTGTTTTATCATACCATATTATTCATATGCGTTGGCTTTAATTGTGTTCCGTCAAGTGTGACCCAACAGCTTTTCCTCTTTAACCTGCTAAATATTTACCCATTACAAAATGATCTATCCTTTGAGCTTGCTGGGGACCCTTGGTTTTTTTTCCCGCTTATTATCATACATTCATATTCTTGTAGACGAGACTACCGCGACCGCCTCGTCTACGCCAGTGTCGGCGTCCCACCCCTTAACTTATCAGTTACAACTCTGTTTACTACATACATGCCATATTGCATGTAAATATGAAATGAGTGCCAATGCTGTTGCTTTGCAAATCATAGTGATTTAATATTTGTTGGGTTACCGTTAAATAAAACCCACTGTTGCCTGTTGTATAAATAACTTTCCATCAAATTGTAGAAAACAAACAAAGAAAAAACAGAAGGAACCTTGTGAATTTGCTTGGATGTCGTCTCATGGGTGGGAGCTTTTGTGCTTTAAGATTAAATGCTGCACTAACCCTAACCCTGCACACCATTAACTTTCTTACTGAAATACTGACTTCTTATTCGTTTCAATCTGTCACCTGCTAATTGTGTTAAAAGTTACACGTTGTGCATTTGGAGTATTTAAATTTGAGAGTAAACAAGAAGAAAATCTTGACAAAACAATGAGGCAAAACTGTCTTCTTTTCGTCATTGATTTTCTGGTGCATCTAATCCCGTGCGAGGTTGCAGCCTGTTCCAGCTGGCAGTGGCAGAGCAGGGGGGATCAGCAGGGTTGCATACAGAAAGACAAAGACATGCATTTACTTTCTACTTTCTACTTTCTGGCACAGGAAGAAGAGCATGTAAACTTCACATAGAAGCATTCCAGATCTGCAGGCAGATTTGAATGCAGGAGCTTTTCCCTACGAGACAACAATGCTGCCCACTGTGCCACCATTTTGAATGAACTGTGTGCATTTATCTCAAATTGTATGGTTCAGCTTGCCTTGCACACACCAGGCAGAGCTTTTCGATTGTTAGACCTCGATTAAACTGTTTATCAATGTCCATACTCCTGTAGAAGTGTTTTTTTTTATCCTGCTGATCATCACTTCAGCAACAGACTTTAAGCCAGGGGAGAGTGAGGAAAATATGTGCCTTTGTAAGCCATGCTGTGTCCCTTGTTGGATATCATCAGTTTGCTGACTCTTTTCGCTGTGTCCTTAAGTCAACCCACGACACTCTGGTGGCCTATTCAAATTTTTAATTGGCTGTAATAAGAATTTTTTTTCTCACTATTGTATTCCTATGGAGTCTTAAAGTCATTAAAGCATTTGCAACTCAATTGAATTGACTTTTTCGGCCTATTCCTACACAAATACTCTGAAAGCAAGACAGGACGAAGAATTCATTACGTGCGTGTTTCCATTGAAAATTCTTCTGGCTCCTCCCATACAAAAACGGCAATTTGATTATGTCTACATATACAAACTGGATGCCGATTGATCAGAGAGTAGACTCATGTGACCCGGTGCAAACATTTCCTCAAACACCTTGGGTCGATGTACCACAGCTCAGTAAGGGGTTGGCTTCTTATTTATAGTGCAATCAGGATGCTGAAACTGCCAATAGTGTTAAACCAGTTATTTCACCCAATCTATAGACTAAAAGATGGAACTGAATTTGTACTGCATGCATGTTTGTAACAGCATGAGAGAGAAGCACAAATAGGGCATTTAAAATCTGACTGGGTCCATCGGAGCCTCTCCTTTCCTCAAAGTATTTATTCCAATATTTGCAGATGAGTGAAAGCAGTTAAGTGCTGTAGCAATTGCTTATTTCCCTTTGTCAGGATGATTAATGTGGTCGCACCTATCGCGCCATGCAGGGCTTCCAATGTCCTCTGACAATGAAGGATTGTCCATTTTTGCCATGGACAGAGCACATCAACAAGGGTGGATAAAGCCCTGCAGGAAAGCAATAATAAACATCCCTTGTTACCCTCAGTGTTTGTGGGAGAGGAACTTAAAAGTGTGGCAATTTCCATGTCATGCTGACAGTGGAGACTTGACACACCGTGACACTTGTGCTAATATTCACACAGTTATCTTTTATGCATCAGTGTTCAGGTAATCTGAGCCATGTCAACAAGGAGCGATGTCAGTGTCAACATTGTGGAACAGAAACCTTGATTTTACAGATCTGACACTGTACGATTTTGCATTCATTTCATTTTGACACATATAAACCAGAGATGCCCCTGAGTTATTCTTTCTTGAATTTATTTTTCTACAATAGAGAAAATATGTTGGTTGACTGTGGTAGTGTGTGGTGATGCTGGGCACGCAGGATCATCTTTCTTCAGATACATCCACCCAGAGAGGGCGGCCCTCCATCTGATGCTTGTTGTCATTTGACAGTTTTAAGCCACTGGTAATATAATAGCATAAATTTCTACTTTTAACTTGTAGGAATATCCATATATATTTGATTGAAAATATTTCTGAACCGCACTACAGTTATGTTTTCAGGTTGCATTTATTTTGTTCTTGTTTATGGGTTGCTTCCTCACCAAATTTAAACCCAAATAGTTTCCAATACAACTTTGTATTTAAATGAATTTTCTAACTTTTCTTTCTTTCAACTTTCTAACTAGAATTTAGCAGTCATTGGGAAAATACTAATTTACTTTCAGATAACACAGACACACACTATTAAATGATCGAGTGATCTAAAAACAGACAGCAGACATCATTCAGCTCAGGGTCTGCACTTGAGCATTGGTTATAATGTTCGTATGACCAAACACAGGCAGTATTTAGGTCAGCATGATCCAGGTCACGCTGACATAGTGCAAAGATGAAAACATAATTACCCTGATGGACCAAACTCATATCAACATTCTTTCTGCCCTCCAAGTGTTTGTCAGCGTATTTAAAAAAAGAAAAACTGTGATTGTTTTCAAGTAAATATTTGCTTATTCTTACTGTTGCATTTTTAGTAAATGAACATCAGAACATTACAGTTGTGTGGTGAAATGATTGTCACCAAAAAAGAGCCCTCGATCATCTCAGGTCTTCGTAGACCGTTCACTAACATGTTTGGTTGCTGGCTTGACTGATTCATCTTTAATCAGTCAGGTCAGCAGTGACTCTGAGCCGCGTTCGGCCTTGGCCTGTCCTTCTGACTTCACTTCTCTTGCTCTTCTCGGCACACTGCCAGGACTGACCTGTCGCCTGGGTGGTAGGAGGTGTGCTAAACAGTGTGCCTGCCATACTCTTCACATATCGATGGAAGAAACCACACACACACACACACAAAATGACAATAAAGAACAGCAGCTAACATGAAAAAGATATTCACATATTTATTTCTCATTATCTTTTCACTTACACGCGAAGCTAATAGTCTCTTATTAACTATATTCCCTTCCAACATCAGCAGAGGCTTTGCATGTGGTCTTTCATTAGACGGCATCGATGTGGTTACGCCCCGCAGAGAGACAGAACACTTGGCAGTTTTACTGTTCATCTTGAATGTCACAAAAAATGCTATAAACACATTTGAAATGAGCGGAGAGCTGTTGTGTAAATTGACAGAGCTCATTTATTATTATTAGGTAATCAGAACTAGCTTTCTGCACATTCTCAAAACCTAAAAAAAAGTAAAGTAAATGGATTGTTGCAATTGTTGCACACAGCTGTATTCCAGATGTTGAAATAGGGATCTGTGATTGAGGATCTGTGATCAACAAATCATCAAGGAGCTCATTGCATTTGGTAAAAAAGTCCATTTTAATTCCAAAAAATAACATCCTCTCAGGGCAAACAACAATACTGTTGTACGCTAATGCGTGTCTCCAAGTAGTAAAAAAGAGTCCATGTTCAATCAGAATATTTATCAGTTACTTTAATTTCACCCTTAAATCCTGTCTGAAATCATATCTAGATAAATGCCTCTGTTTCTTTGGTGCATTGTAAGAATCACTGTCTGTCTACCTATAATCTAACAACATAATAATTAGCTTCACATTTGCATGTTGCAGGGTTTTGGAGACAGAGAGGGGACGCGGTCCAGTGGGAAAACGACGTCAATGCATTCCCTCCTTAGAGCATCACACTTTTAAAATGCCACAGCTCGTTAACCTACTTCTTGTGCTGTGCAGTGCAGCTGTAAGTCATAACTGATGAGAAACTGTGCTGTTATTATAGAGAGAGGAACATAACAAGGCTGTGTGAACGTGTGTTTGTGCCACAGTACGCACTGTATATGTAAATACATGTTTGTGTTTGAAATGGCAAGCCAGGGAGTGAAGAAGAAGGAGGGACGGAGAAAGGATGATGGAGGATGGGTGGGATGATGGGATCAGGTGGGCTTGGGTACAAATGGGTGACGGGGGCAGATGTCCGAGCTGAGCTGTTGTCTCTGACATTGTGATCTGCAGGGAGCAGGTAGAGGAGAATTTAGAAACGTGTAGAGCGGAATGAAGGTGAGCAGGAGTAAGACAGAGTACATGTGTGTAAATGAGAAGGTCCCAGGCGGAACAGTGAGGTTACAAGGAATAGACGTAAAGAAGGTAGAGGACTTCAGGTACCTCGGGTCAACAGTGCAGAGTGATAGAGAGAATGTGGAAAGGAAGAGAAGAATCGTGTGCAGGCAGGCTTGAACGGGTGGAGGAAAGTATCAGGTGTGCTCTGTGATAGGAGAGTGTCAGCAAAGATGAAAGGAAAGGTCTACAAAACAGTGGTGAGGCCAGCCATGATGGACGGCTCAGAGACAGTGGCTCTGAGGAAAAGGCAGGATGCAGAGCTAGAATTTGAGGAGATGAAGATGCTGAGGCTGTCCTTGGGAGTGACCAGGTTGGATAGGATTAGAAATGAGACAATACAAGGGACAGTGAAGGGTAGACGTTTTGGAGATGATGTCAGAGCAGACGTCAATGGTTTGGACATGTCCAGAGGAGAGACAGGGACTATATCGGTAGAAGGATGCTGAGGATGGAACTGCCAGGGAACCGGGCTAGAGCTCGACCCAGGAGAAGATACATGGACGTAGTGAGAGAGGACATGAGTGGCTGGTTTTGGGGAGAACGATGCAAAGGAAAGGGTGAAGTGGAAAAGGATGATTTGCTGTGGCGACCCCTCATGGGTCAAGCCGAAAAAACAGTAGTAGTACTATTAGTAGCAGTAGTTTACTAGCTTTTATGATTTAGTATTAATATTGAGACAAAATATTTCCTATGTAAATGGTAACATGCCACAGTGATAATGGTGGGAACTTCACGCTGCTCTCTTGTGCATTAAATAATGTACACCTGGATGCAGGATTCGTGTGTTTGTCCATTAATCAATTGACAGGAAATGAATTCAGGTTTAATCTTGGGATTTGACAACTGGCTTTAGAGAATACATAATTATCTTATTTAGAATTTACTTACATTTTATATGCCAACGATCAATGAATTAAGTGAGAAAATAATCAACAGCTTAATTAAGAAGGAAAATATCTGATAAATGGAATTAAATATGGATGGCTATTTTCCTCTAGAGACAAAATGCATGCAGTTTTTTTGCATACTGTTTTCTGTCTATACATTATAGCATATAGAAAATCAAATGAACTCTAATTAACAGACTCCCAGGGCCCGGGTAATATTTTAATACTCTGATCTTCATGTGTGCTTGTCAGGGTTACGTCAACCACCCACAGCTTCCCACAGTTTGATTTCTTGGTCTTTAATACGCTGCAGAAATTCAGTTATCTCCCTAATTTATATTCTTATCTTCTTCGTAGCTCTTTCCATTTAGCTTCCCTCCTTTTTTTACATAAGGGGTAAATTACACAGACATGTATCTATGGAAAATGTCTAACGACAGCCAGTCATTACTAGCTTCTCGCTGTTTATTTGCAAACCATGACACAAAGTCAGTTGTCAGTCCGCGTTTAAGCTGGAACTGCAGGACGGTGGTGTAGTTTGTAGTGTTGAGCCATCCGTTTTGAAGGACAGAGTTGGTGTTCTCTGCATCCGCAAGTACTGACAGATACCTAAAGTCAAAAGAGCAGTGCACCTCGTGGTTTTTCTACTGTCAGCCACCAGGAATTTGTGAGACGATGTTAAAAGCAATCCTGTTAATAACAGTAACAAAAGTAACTACTTCCATTTCCTGAAAACATGCCTTCCTTTATTTTCTAGTCAGCAAGAGGAAACAAAACAAAAAAAGCTTTATAATTTCCCTTCTGAAATTAAATATGTTCGGTACGATGAAGCGTATTGTGTTGTCATAGAAGGCAAATGGCACAATCTTTGGAGTGCAGGAAGCCCAGAGCAAACTAAAATAGATGACGTCATTTCCATTCCGTTTCGTGAAAGAAAGGTACAGTCATTCATCCTCTGAAGTGCTCGTCACAGTGAGTCTCAGCTATCAGAGGTTCTTATCAGAAATGCTTACCTGTAAATCTTTGCAGGCTGGTTGTTTCTGGTTTATGATTGCATCCGTTTAAAAATATTAATCCTGTGACTCCTGTGATTAATCCTGTAATTCTAAATATGGTTATCTAAAGTAGTATTGGTTGTGTCTCCTGTTGATGACATTGAGCGCTGATGGTGTTGTCATAGAAGTTTAACAGTTGTAGTGAATAAGATCATCTTTTTTGTTGCTGGATTTTGATATTTAACAGCATCTGCGTGTGCGGTGGCTCAGTTTTGACGGGAATGTATTACACAAAGCTCATTCACACATTCATAAGCATCAATTGTCTGTGGAAAAGTGCTGGTCCAACATGCCTCAGCAGAGGCATCCTTTATTCACTCAGGATTCATCCAACGCTCAGCTTTTATTCAACCGCTAATTTTCTAAGGCCCATTCATTTAGATTCACTTAGAAGTCAAGTTTATTCAGTCAATGTCAGTTCATGAAAAAAAAAAAAAGAATCAATCATGTGAACTAATCCAGAGATGACTCATGTTGAAAGATTTTCTGTACACAAATTAGTTCTGATGTTGGCTTGTGCTCCAAAATGAGACAAACGGCAGGTGAAATCTTGCGAGGGACAGAAGAAGGGAATGTGGACAAACTTATTTCAGTATTGTTATGAAGACAATCATCAAAGGCGACTTTCTCATAGGTGCGTCTTGCTGATGGCCTTCACCCGGCAGCTCTTATGCGTTTCAACCAAAGCTATGCGAGCATGAGCAGCTTCATTTCTACGCAGTGGCCTGGAAGAGGGCATCTGTGCCTTAAGGGGACCCAAAGCTCAGGGGAACAAGTTGATGTTGCACTGGGATTGTTTCCATAATTGTTTTGGCAACAACAAAGATTTTTTTATGAAGTCAGAGGTCAGACGATTTCTTGCTGCTCCCCCGAGTCCCTGGCTCTGCCTCTGTATGTTGAAATTTATACTGACATGAATAAAATGAGAATAAATCAACATGCTGGAGTTGTCATCGCTGTGAGACGGTTTTAGACAGTTCTTTCTGTATGTACTGTTAGGTGTTGATTTCAACATTGGGTCTGCGTGGATTATAGCTGGAAGGTTTCAGATGTGTCCCAGTAGCCACAGTCAACAGGATTATTTTAGGGATTAAGAGCCTGGTGCTCTGTATCTTGGCTGAACGGCACTACAGCACATCCTTATTCTCTTGTTCTTTGCAACAACTCAACACCGCAACCAGAACCAACCCCCCAGTGAGCAGACTCAAATACGTGGCCGTACTATATGCAGGGACACGGAGACAATACCACACACACACACACACAGGTGCAGCAGTGCACATTGGAAAAGGGGTAGATGAAGGTAAACACAACCTGATCCCAAAAATACTGGGACACAGTAAAATGTCAATACAAACAAAATTAAATAATTGTATTGTTCAAGCAGGGCTGTCGCAGAGCAAGTTGTGTTTGGCAGCATCAGCGGTGCTTTCACAGACCTGTATGCAAGTCACACATGCCATGACACTAAGACCAACGTTTTGATGCCGTGTCACCCGAGGTAAAAATCACCAGCATTCAGCGGTTGTTTTTGTTCTCACCCGTTTCATACAGAGATTCAACCTTGATCTTTTGAGGACATTATGGACTGAAGATCTTAAGACGTTTTTGCTACTGCATGCTGAGACACATGCATTTTCACAAAGTGGTGAACCTCTCTGTGGTTGCTGTAAGGCTTTCCATATTACTTTACTGACTCATTGACATAAAATAATGATCTTTACAATCAAATATCATGGTATTGATCGGTTTCATCCTCTGAATAACTGGTTTGTCTTCCATCACAGTAAACAGATTATATTTGGCCTTCTGACCGTTGACAGACGAATCCATGCCTTGAAAAAAATGCTTTGGGCATCCTTCACTATTTTTGACTGTTTACAGGCTACATGCAGAGGAACGAAGAAAACAATTGACAAAGTAATCTGTAATAAAAACGATTTGTCTATTGCTCTGACAAATGTACAGTCACGCCCCCCCCCCCCCTATCATTTCTGCTCACTTTGATGTGATGTGACTGAAATCAGAAGTAACTCAGCAATCTAAAAAGAAAGCTTGACAGCAGAAGGACTTTGACTTTTCACACACCAGTCACTCATAGCCTCCTTTCAATAGTGCTTCGACATCCAGTCAGTCAGTGTGAAATGTGTTTTCTCATTCGAGGATTTATTGGACAGTTGAGCTCTGTTGAGGGCAGCGAGTCGTAAAGGTTGTAGAGCGCACCATGGAGGTACAGCCGTCACAGCATATCTCTCTTTGCGCGCGGAATGGCTAAAATGGAATGAATCATTATCCGCTGATTGTGCGATCAAAGATTTCTTTGCTGAATCACACACTTACTTTTCACTCTTGAAATTGCTTATTTTCTTCAAGCTGATTAAGTGGGTGCTGCTATAAACATGAGGACAAAAGCTTTGCTTTGAGCAGATGTTTCAATGGAATATCAAGCACCACTAATTTTCCGATTTAAGTTTATGCTAGACTGGAGAATGAAATATCCAAGGTGGTCCTCTCAGTGTTTGAAGCACGATTTGCACTGTGGTGATGTGCTTTTTTTTGATAGAGTGTTTTTGTCTTAACTCTTACAGATTTGATCTGATCACTGACAGATTATCAGGTCTGACGTCTAGCATTGTTTCCAATCATTAAGTCTGAGCAGCAGGGATTTGCAATATGGAATAGTTTGGCAAAAAATGTGCCAACAGAAGGAAAGACATAACAAGCGCTAATACTAAGTGCGTCACAAAAGAGCAAAAGTGAATTATTCACTCAATTCATAACCGTTGTTAAGGTTTAGTTTTTATACAGGATCCAAACACAGGAGATGTGATATTGTAAAAGACTGGAGGGGATAGACAAAGCATTTCAGGTCATCCCAGGCAGAGGCTGTGCAGGTTTGAATGAGTTATGGGCCCAGAGCATCCTGAGGCAGAGCCTGGCCAGTCAGAGCGGCTGGGCTGATCGGAGCACGTGGGTGGAGAAGGCTGGCAGACTGGCGTTCACTGAGCTGCAGCACACGAGAAATGAATGAGTCATAGGAATTAAATAAACATTGGAATATCTTAATTGAGCCTGAGCGTAGCTACAACCACTGGAGACTGCAGTGTGATCTGGTGATGAGTGGAGGTCGAGACCCCGGTTAAATATTGCAGATCCTGATTATAGACGGGAGTCAGGTGTGAAGCCACCAGGATGAGGCACGCCCTGACACACACGCACACACACAAACCAGGAAAAGGAGAGCACAGAAGTCATTACAACTCATTATAACCCACATTTCACAGTTTTTCAACACTTCACTGCGTATTGATGCGATACATTAGAACAGGGGTGGGCAAACTTTTTGACTCGCGGGCCACAATGGGTTCTAAATTTTGTGTGAACTAATATAAATGGCATGTAAGAGTCATTACATGAAAGGATTTGGCCTTTTACAGGTAGCATTACAGGGAGAAAATGGAATTTCGTTGTGTTTGTGGTGTAAAACATATAATGACAATAAAAAGCTAATCTTAAAAAGGTAAAATGAATAGAATTTGGACAAGTTTGGCGGGCCGGATTAGAAAGCCCAAGGGGCCGCACATGGCCCCCGGGCCGTAGTTTGCCCATGCCTGCATTAGAACATTTCAAAGTTTAAAATATTCACAAAGGCTACCATCCTCATAATTATACTTAAAATCATTCATACCTTTGATGCAATCAAAGTTTAGGTTTAATGCAATTTCCAGAAATGCTCAGGTTTTAGAATGGGTGGCATCATGATTATTGTGGGAAAGAGCTGCAAAACTCTGAAGATCTTATTGAGAAATTGATGTAATTGTGATTGTATTCCATAATGTTTACAAAGAAACTTAAGAAAATATTTGCTGGTTGTACTCTTGCTATGGAAGCTTGTATGGAATCGAAGAATTGTGTGCCTGATACACTGATTTAAACGTGTGAGCTGACAATGAGAGACACTTCAAATTGTGGCTGTCAGATTGCTTAAACATAAAACATTCCAGTGAAGCAGAAGTGAGGTAAATAACAATAATGAGACATTCAAGATGACCCGCCCTTCTAATGTAAGAGCGTTACAGCACTGTTTATAATGCTGATTCAACAATACAGGAGAAATCAAGTGACCTGCAGCGGTTCAATGAAGCTTGTAGTCATTACTAGGAAGCGTCTTTTCAGCTCCCTTTTTATTTTATTTTTGTCAACCCATGTGCCCCACATTTAAGTCCAAGACTTAACCCAATATTAGTAGTGAAACATTCATTATGTCATCCAAACAAAAAGCTGAAAAAATATTGAATCACTCCAGAATATGCACTTTAAAAAGGACCGCATCCTTTGCAATCACATGGTCGGTATACTGCAGGAGGTAGGAGGGTGTTCTTGTGGCGGTTGGACTATAAACCATCTCAGTGCCAAAATCCAAAATTAGATGAAATGTTTTAGGTGAAAGCAAGAAGTTAGATTTTCTAACTCACTGTAATGTTCTTGTATGTTGCTACGCTCATGCACGTTACACGGGGCTGCTCATAGTTTTATGCCAAGCCTCTCTGAGGATAGCCTGCATTTTTGTCATCAGAGTACACAAATCAGTCACCATTAAAGCGTGACTTCCTTTACTTTTGCGTGGAGCTGAGCACAGCTGATTGAGATGAGCCAATTAGTGTAGCGTTAGACACACATGACCACACACATACACACACAGCTGTGTCTGAATTTGGGAGGTGCGTTCGATAATGTGGCCCTTTACAGTCTTAGACACATACATATATGGTGCTGTTATAATTGTTATTTGTGTGTGGGTGGATTGTGGGGTTCCGGCCATTTGCATACACATGGTTAATGTACAGCAGGTTTGATTAACATTAAATATCAAGCTATTTTAGGGTGGAGTGTAAATTAAACCCGCAAGAGGAAACGTCACGGAATGCTTGTATGTTCAAAATTAATTGTGCTGCTATAGTCTATAGACCAGTAAGCTGCCAGATCTGACATATTTTAAGCTATCTGAACAATTTTGAATGTGTACATTGTAGATAATAGTATTGATTTTAGTGCTCTGACTGTATTACAGCCCTGTCGTAATCATATTCTTTTTTGAAAGCACAAACGGCTCAGAACTTGTAAGTTCATAAGAGTAATTATGAAAAACCTAGCCGAAATAGCAGCTTTTTTTCAGAAGCACCTTTGGTACTTTTAGATAAAAGTGATTCTCTTTAGCATACTGAAATGTAAATGTTCCTTACTGGCACATTTTAACAAATTAAATGCCTTCGGTATAAAGCAATGCATCTCTCATGTGATCACAAGTAATACTATTTATATTTACATATATATTTGTAAAGGGTGGCACAGTGGGTAATGCTGTTGCCTCAAAGCAAGAAGGTTCAGGGTTCAATTCTTTTCTGTTTGGAGTTTCCAAGGTCTCCCTATTTTTCCCTCAAATGTCAAAAAAATCAGTAATCACATTCCTACATTTCTAATAATTTATATTATATAGGTGGAGATATAGTGCTGACATTGTGCAGTATCTTTGGTAACTTGAATCAGGACAAACAGAGGGATTAATGATCTTGCATGGCATCTGCTTGGCTTAAAGTTGAGCATTTCTCTGTGGGTGTTACATAAGTATTACATAACAAGAAGTTTCAGACAGTATGACCCATATAGAAGCCTTTTTTTATGCCAAATGCAGAAATAATTCTGCTGAATTTGAAATTATTTTCCGTGAAACATGTTCACCGTTACACGTTCACAGTTGAGAAACCTAGAAAACAGTTTTATAAAGCAAAAAAAAAAACAATCTGGGTCAGAACGACGCCCCAGTGGTAAGCCTGGCATTCGATCAAAGAACTTGAATGGGGTTGTCTGAACAGATTGCAATCTGTTTCTTTTATTAACTGCCATATTTTAATTAATGGTTTGTCATCTTTTTTTTACAATCTTTGGGAGGTGCTTTAATACCAGCTTATCGCTTCCCTTTTTTCACACTGAGCATAATTACAGGATTTGAATCAAACTTTGTTATTTGTCAGCCAAAACACGGAAAAAAAACGCTCTGATTTGTCTGCAGTCAATTGCAGAAGCAGGGATAAATAAAGGTATTAATTAGTGCATGTTTCAGGTGTCAAAGCTGCAAAGTGGGTGCACTGAGGTCTGTGGAATAATTACCGTAGCTTTGTATACTCCACAGGAAGTCTGCATCCTGGTGTGCTTTTTGAGAAGAGGCCTGATGAAAGCAAAGCCCACCTTAGGTGTTATTATTTCTGTATAGCTATGCCTGGTCGAGGGCATGAACAAAGGGAATGTGACAGAAGAAGGACCTAGTTGCTTACATGGCTTTATCGTAACTTCCAAATAATACTTGGCAAAACAACCAACTAAGAGATCCGAGGATAGATCCCTGTTTTCTTCATGCTATGTAATAAAACGCCTGGTGTTTAAAATCAGCAGATCTGTGTCTGTCTAAATCAGACTTTGAAGTACTTTTGATAACTCGAATATTTCTTATCCATCCATTGCCTTGTAGATAACGACCTCAATTATCTCATCTACAGCCGCTTTTTCCACTTTGTTGGTCCCAGGAGTTGCTGACTCATACACTGCGGACAATTTGGAGTAATCAATTCACCATGTTTTTTGGAAGTAGAAGGAAACCAGAGAACCCGGAGAAAACCCACGCGGACACGGGGAGAACATACAAGCTCCTCACAGAAAGGATTTGAAACCCAGTACCTTCTTGCTGGGAGGAAGCAGCACTATCCACTGTGCCACAATGCTGCCCATTATAAAAAATAAATGCATTTGAAAATATTGGATATCCTATATGCTTCTAATTACTTTCATGTAATGAAGTATGGCGACCTTAACAATTTTTAAAGCCTGAGCAGTGATGGTTAGCCGAACAGGTCCATATAACATCAACCTGTGGATAGAAAGAAGTCAGCAGCAGATGAGACCAGCTCATATATCATCTGACAGCCCCAGTCAATGATAGCAGCAAGCTAAGGCACGAGCATGGCTGACAGGTGGGTGGAATGAGAAATAAGGCCCAAGTGTACACCAGTGTCAGAGAGAAGTTGTTTAACAAATAATTTATATACTTGTTTAGACGTACAAAATCACATCAAACTCTGTGGCAAATGGTGCAATGATGAGGAGTAACAGAGGCAATCAAGTTTGGCTCTTTAGCTGTTGTCAACACGCCATGCAGACGGCCAGAATCAGCACTGAAGCCACCGAGGAAATCAGTTTGGCACTAACCACGAAGCTCTTTACTCTACGCCAAGAATGTGTCTGTCAGGAAAGGAGGTGTGGGACAAAGGCCTGGTCCAGGCTGGGTTCCCTTTAGAGAGGGTGCTGCCCAAGAGGCATTAGAACAAACAAGTGTTGAGCGATGGAGAGTGAATAGTAATAAAAACTACAAAAGCAATCTTTGGAGAACCCATAGATCTGTAAGTTTGTTCTCTAACTGACCACCTGAGCTGGAGCGTTCCTGGCCCTAAGGTAAGATTTACTGGAGGAAGCTCAAGGGTAGTTTAACTCCTTTCCTGTTTCACTTTAAAAGCATTGCACATGTTAGGAAATTATTATTTTTATATAAGAGTAGATTGATGGCCTTAAAATAATGCACATTTAGCTCCCAGAATTTTAAATCTTCTAATTCTATTACTTGTACGAAGATATTGAAATGACCAAAAGAAAGATAATTTAAAGTGTACTATCTGACTGTGAGAGAAACGGCTTTAGCTCATCGTGGCTTGTTACCTTAGTGACTAATAATTTTACACTGCCGGGTGCCAGTTTATGGCTTGAAATTTAATGCAACATGTTTTTTGAATCCAACGGCCACTAGATTTGAAAGATTTTGATGGGCTTTCATAATGACATCCTTGAATAACAAGGCAACCATAAATCATGTTTTCTCCAGTGTAGCTGCTATTGATTTCTCTGTTTTCACACCCACAATTGCCCTTTCAAAATCAAAATGTTCTTTCAACATCATGGGTTTAAAAGGTCACCATTTAAAACATGCAGTCTTTTAAAACAGACCAGAAGTTGCTGTCACCTTGAGTGCATCAATTTCAACATGCTTGTTGGTGTTGTTTTCATGATGCTTACATTAACTGCTAACTCCAATAGTATCTCACTCTAGATGAAGCGTAGAATAGCTGAAGTAAATTTCACCAGGATCTCTACTTACTCTGTTGCTGTCCCCCTGAACAGGAACGACCTGGGAACTCATCATATGTCTGGTATTAGTGTTACATACTTGTCTTGGATATCAAACCATTTGAACTTAAACTCAATGCTGTGATGAAAAAATAAAAATAATAAAACAGATCCATGTTTTAATTATTGTGATAAGATTGTAGTGGTAATTGTCACCCTACAACCTGCATCTAACAACACACTACCTGAATAGTATCAACTGGTTTTGTCTGCAATCATCAGAGATTCACTAATAATTTTCTCGCTTATTTGTTGCGAGTAACTTTTCACTTTAAATCATTTCCCTTCTCTCGCTAGAGTCATTATTCATTGCAAGACAATTTAGCTGCCCTGCTTGTCACTTTGCAGATAAATGAAAGGCAAATCCGGTTTGGTGCCATTGAAACGCAAGTATGATAGCGACTCCAAGTCGCTGGTTTTTAAATGGCTAGTTCTGAACATGCCAGTTCAGAACTAGCCATTGGATTGACCCGTGATATTTAAATTGTAGATTAAAATAATACAATACAAAATGTCATTGTTGATTCATTAACAGAGCAACAATTTGCACTGTTACTAATGGTTCTGGCTAATATTGGCAAATAGAGTTTGATATCTGCCACAGCAGACTGAGTCACCCTCACTGGCTTACTTTCTGGAAACATGTCTCTGGTCTGTGTTCTTGCTTCAAATATTCCATATAAGGCAGTGGAGATGCAGTTTATATGAGATACATGAAATGTAAGACAGTGATTGATTGTATTCATTTATTTGGAGAACTTGTAAACACAATCTTTCACTGACAGCTAACATTGCTGGAGAGGGAAAGATTCATTAGTAAGTGAAATTAAGGATACGCCTGTCATGGCTAAAGTGGTATTAAATCGTCAAGCTGACTGTAACGTCTATTTTACTCGCTTCTTTTCAGACCGTGCACATTTTCTCAGATGCAAGTTTTCTTTCTTCTTGTAGGTGCTACCTGTTGGATGGGATCTCTAAAGGTGCCTGGCTGAACCGCTCAAGCATCATATTTGCAGGAAATGACAAGTGGTCTGGCGACCCACGTGTGTCCATCGTGTCCAGCGTTGGAGACAAACACGAATACAGCCTTCAGATACAGAAAGTGGACATAACTGACGACGGCCAGTACACATGCTCAATTCAGAGCGAGCGCAACCCACGGCCAAAGCTCCTCAACCTTATTGTAAAAGGTGCGTACAGGTCTTGTATTTGTGTGTGTGTGTGTGTCTATAAGTGTTTATGTGTAACTGCTTAATAATTAGCAGCAATCAATAGCAATGGAGTTCCTGATAGATTTCAGTTTTCTGTTCTCTGATGTTTTGTGTTTACTTTCTTTGTGTTTTCATGTTTGATTTTAGAGCGCTGCTGTTTTTTTTATCTAACAGCCACAGTGTTGCACATTACAAAGACCATTTAGCCAACATGATTTCCGCAGTGACTCCAAATATGTTTGCTGTCCACGCACTCAATGGTCACAGGTGTATCTGGCGGCATCTGTGCCTTAAAAATGTATGCTATTCTCTTTTACTCAGGAGTGGAAGGGAATGAAATAGAACAAAAAACATAATTTCAGCAGAGATAAATTGACAGTGTAAGGCACAGCCTGGAGGCTGTGGTGCAAAAGATAGAAGTGTGTCAGTTCAAATGACTTGGGGCAGACTCTGTACATAGCTTTAATCAATCCTCTGTGGGGGGGGTGGGGGTCACTGCAGGAAACAAAATGATATGTGATTGTTAGGTTTCTCAAATCTTGCATAGGATGTCACTGGATTTTATATCAGGTGTTAAAGTTGACAATGTCTACCTTTAACAAAATAAAATTACCATTGAACCCTGTAGAGACTGTCCAAATTGGGTTTTATATTGAGGATATCAGTGTTTAACATGGTCGGTAGGTATTGTTGGGTTTTAGGGGACATTTTAGATAGACTGCTCCAGACACATAGATGTAATTGGAAACTTTGTCCAATTCCTACATGGTGAAATTATATTTGTGACTGAGTTTGAATACTGATTCTTCAACACTGTGGATTAGGAAAACAGCTCTACCGAAATTCCATCTTCCGAGTGCCATGTGCTCTGTCTTTAATAAACTAATGCAAGCTCTCAGCTATGTTTAGATCTAAATATAAATATGAGTATAATGTTTGACAAAACAATTTTTTTCCCCCTTATGTTTTGGTTTCCATTGTTTACTACACCATATGTTGTGATAGTCTGCATTTACTGGTAAGCATTCACTGGAATGTTATAGTAGGCATACAGTATTTTTCTTTTTTAAGTGGTTGGGATTAATTTCAAAAATAACATATTGTTGGAATGTGCAAACCTTCACACAGGCAGCGTAGTATTAATGGAACAGTTAAGGGTCAGACACGCTGTTTTTGTTTGAATGCAAGCTGTGAGAAATGGGAACGTGTAAGCAGTTATCCAGCTGGTGTAGCCATTATGAGTGTATGTAGTATATTTCAGGGGTGTGATCATATGTGCGATGTGTTTAATTTGCTCAAAACCATAAATGCGTGTATTGCTTCTTACATTCTGACCTGGTAAAATAAGTCCAGCTGTTATTGAGAGAATAAACATAATGCCATTTTGCTGTTCTACATTTTCTAAGATGCATACTATCCTATCAGTATCCATCTTATTGCACTGTATATAAACCTGAGCGGTGTCGTGGCTGGTTGCCTGTGACCCACATCAAGGTCTCAGAATTACACTTCTCTCCACTTTGAACACATCATTTATTAAAACCCTGGATGCATACTGCCTTACATGATGTCTGTTTGTGACGACGCAAGCCGTCTACAGGACTGAAATATAAATGCATTGCGATTGCTAACTCGTCAGACACCACAGTGCTTTGCAGGCACAGTCCCGATCCTGAACGGTCCACCGTTTAACAAACCTTCTTTTGCATTTCTTCTTTTTTTCCCCTTGTTTATTGTGAATGGTCAAGAGCAACTGTGTTAGAAAACAATCATTAACTGAAATAGATTGATTCATTCAGTGCTGGCCCCCATGCTGACTTTAATCAGTGGATCGGTTGTGGACCAGTTAGAACCGCTTCTGAACTAATTAGGATATGTCAAAATGTTCCTGTTATTCTCCATGCACCGGTACTCCCTACACTAAAATGTTGTGCCGTTCACACTTACATCCATCTAAGTTTGTACATTTTTTTGGGTCACTTTCTGTTGCTGATAGATGGCTGATCCAGATGACCTGGATGACTGAGAACCTACGCATCATTGTAACTTCTAATAAATAGCTTTCAGCTGGCACCGAGCAGGGCTTCTGCAGCTCAGTCACTTTGCCTCTGCTTTCGAGGCATTTTGTGGAGACATTATGCTGTTATTCACGTGGTGAACTGCGTTCAGCTGCTTAACATGCAGTCATGATGCTGCAGGATCATCATGATTTTGTAGATGTTGACTTCCTGCACAACATTTTGTAGCTGGAATCATATCAGTGTTGTTTTGGGTCATGGCAGCATCACCCCATTGACCATATGGTCACAATCAAACCAAAGCTAATGTGCCAGCTGTTGGCTGTATAATATGTTTTGTGATGCCCAGCCTTCCTGATAGGTATGTTCTCGGAGCCATAATGTTGAACCGGCTTAACACGCTAATTAGTAGATTGTTTTTGTCAGCAGGAGTGTCTTGATGCGAGTGGAGAAAATCGTTGGCGATGCTTGTAAACAAAAACAGAGAGTATTTTACATTGCAGCTGAGTTGGTAATAATAAGTAATAGTGATTAAGGCCCACGGATCCCTGAATCCGACACACTTTAAAACAGGTTTCTGTGCAAAAGTAAAGCAAAGTAGTGTTATGTAATGTTAGTAATGCAGTTGGTATGAGCGCTCTTAACCTCCTTAACTGATTGCTTTTATTTAACGTTGAATGTCTCCTTATTTTTGACACATTATGAGTTCTATTAAACTTTTAAATTACAGCAATCAGATCATTTTTCAATTAGGCTATTTTGCACGAGTGGTGCTCTCTGCGGCTCTCCGCTCTTTGTTTTCCCTGTTTTGGATGCATTGTGAATCAGATGGAGTTTTTTAAAGTAGAGAGATAAAGTATTCAGGTCAAGCAGGGCTGTGTGATTTTTGTTCTTGTCACATTGGCTGCTGTTACTGCAATTTTATTTTATTGGATTTTTTAGCTTGTTTGTTTTTGTTTTGTTTGTCTGCTGGCTTTTCATGGTTGTAAATAGAACTTTTTGCCCTAATTGCACCTACACAGCCTCCCTCTCCTCAAATAGCGCAATCTGCAGAGACACAGAAGCGAATCAACAGGGAAATAATGGGACAGAGAGAGAGAGAGAGAGAAAGAAAAAGAGAGAGAAAGAGAGAAAGAAAAAGAGAAAGAGAGAGAGAGCCTCCTCATGCTGATTGTTGGTGATCATTGTGCTATAACGCTCTCGTGAATAAATGCAAGTAAATAATTCTGTTTGCTAGCATTATATTTTTACCTCTGTTGAGATGGAGGTCATGTGCGTCCATCCGTTAGCAAGACAATTCAAAATGTTCTGGACAGATATTGATGAAATTTTCAGGAAACATTATAACATGCACCTATGGTTCATTCATTGTGCTCCAGACATGTCCATTAACTCTTTCACTCCCCTTGCCAGAACAGACCCTATCTGTGCTCCAATTCATTCCTGAATAGGACTCTGACTTTTACCCAAACATAAAAATATGACCAAAAAAAGTGATTTGATCACTATTGTAAGGTGATTACATAATACATTACAACATACAAGTTCACAAATGAATTTATTGAGTAGCAACCATTAAAAGTATAGAAACATGTATGACTTGTTAAATGTATTAGGACAGCATCAGGTGCATCTGCTCATAGTGAGTCATGAGGCAGCGGTTGAGTCAGAGCTGTGTTCGGTATCTGTGAGCTGCTGGCAGATCAAAATGACTCCAGCTGATAGGTGCCTGCAGTCGTGTCTCTAACAGGCTGCTCGAGGTAATTAAAATGTGGTTCATTGACATCGTTGTGAAATTTCGAAATTCTATTCATGGCCACGGTGTTTGTGTGTGCCTGTGTGTGTGTGTGGTGGGGGGTGCACGCACTGTTACGGCATCTCCGCAACTTTACACCATATTGTGCTCTTTTTTATTTACTTTGTAAAAACTCTGTGTTGTGAATAATTACCTGTCACTGTGCGATACTTGTGTACACATGCTTAAGCCCACTCAAGGGTAACAGAAGGGATTTCATTACCGATGAGATGCAGCAGGGGAGCAGCTCTGTCATGTTGCAGAAACTTCTCAGAGCATACTTTCTTTCATCTGCTGAAATGAAAGGCAAGACTTGCTAAGGGAAAATAAACAGCCACTTTAATCCGGGGTTTTCAGTCCAGGCATGCAACATTTATTAATGCTGCAACATGAATGCTACAGTTGAAGTAAAAGGGATTTCATGGTTTTTGATTTTTGGCACTTTTGCTGTTGCTAGACAGTGCACAGTGAGGAGTAACACAGAAAATGGGAGCAAGAAGGGATTACTGAATATTTATGGGAGTGTGCTGTGGGTCTCAACTCATTTTAGGTGCATGTTAGGATGTCAGGGTCCTTGACCAGCTGATCTTGCAAACAAATCCTATGTTTATCTTAAATATCTATGCCATTCAGGCTGCCTTATATTGGGTTTTGTCTATCCATTTACCAGTACACATCTTGCCAGTATGATAACATTGGTTTTATTTAGGGAAGGCCAGCATTAAAACCATAATGAAGATGGAAATATGAACAGCATTTTGTTCCATATATTCATGATCAGGATTTTTAAGGTTCTAATCTGGGGAATCCACTGAAGTTTTTATAACACAGGAAATTGTCTAGGTTGTTGTTGTTTTTTTTATGAAAAATTAAAACCCATGGGAGTTTCTTCTTACATGAACGTTTACCACAGCTTTACAGCAACAGGAGTCTCTAGTTACCGGCACGCTCTAACTCGTAAATCACATGTCTCTGCAGCAGGGATTAGAGGCTAGAAATGGCTGTGACTCCATACTCATCTCGGGAGAATCATTTAATCGCTGTGTGACATTTAGCCCTCTTCTACTGTTGTGCATCACCTCAAAAAATTAGACATTGTGGGATTTAAGATATTATGGGACTGGCATTAAACCTCTGAGTCACGTCAACAAAAAGCTGCAGCCTTCGCTTGTGTCACAGTGTAAAGAAAATGTTAAGCTCCCTATGTTGATTGTGACTAAATAATATAATACACTAGGAACACTGTAAGTGAGTTATACCAGCAGGTACAAAGAAACCATCTTAATTGTGTACAATCATGCAAAGACAGAATGCCACTGATATTTTATCTCACTGCATAACTCCAGATTTTTAAGTGCCTAAATGTGTCCCTCACATAATCCCAGTTAAAAGTCATCAGGGTCTTTTGAATGACTGAGGGGGTCCAGGTACATTTGGCACAGGTAATTGCTGAGCGGTTAAACCCTTCCTTTGAGACTTGACTTAGCAAGATTAAACTGAATGGGTTTTGCCCCGGGGCTGGATGCATCCTAGTGAGCAAGACTGCAATATCAGTGACATCACTCTCAACCTTAACAACCATGACCAGAACTCTTAGTTCCCATCAGCCCAGCTGATTTAATATTCTAATAGATGCCCAGTCTTTGCCTGCATATCCTAATCTCCAGCATGCATGTGCTGACCTATTTACAGTCTATCCTGACCATATCAGATGTAGGATACAGAGGAATGAGAGATCGGTATCATGCCCAACCCACCCTTCCGCACATCACATGATCGTCCTTCTCCGCAGCCACAATTCTTTTCCTTCCTCTGTTAATTAAGATTGTAGATGTGATACTGTATTATATATGCACAGCACCTCTCATCTAAAAATAGCTTGTCACAGTGCGCGGGGGGAAAGGGGCACGCTTCCCTTCACTGGTAACCGGCATCGGTAATGCGTTTTCAGCTTTCAGCAGAGAAAGCACATAACTGAACTCAAAAATGCATTCAGAGGAATATTGCTGACAAATTGCCATTTGAATCCATTTTTGCAATTACAAAGTGCCTGTTCCCAGCATGGTACTAATAATACTGCAGAAATGAAATGCACAAAGTAGATGTGATGCAGTTTATCTTAAAAAGAAACTCATGTTAGTCTTCCTGCGATGCTTCAGTGATGATGATCACTGTGATGTAGTACTTCAAAGGGTTAACATTTTCAAATACGCATAATCATGTTTGTAATGAAAATACTTTGGTCATTAATATGGATTTGAGTAGATCTACAAAGAAAACCCGTTGCCCACACTTATCAAGCGAGTCGGCACCGGAGGAATGGCTACAATATTTAATTTACTTTCACCGATACACTCCATGAATTTAATCATATTTTATCTAATATTAAGGAACAGAGATTATGATGTTGAGCTTTCCCTCTTTTGGGTATTTCACATCCTTAAAGCAATAGCTCGTCACAATTGTATGTGAGCTAAGAGTTTTGAGGAGGATATAAATTGGTGTTACAGTCCTCCGCTGGAGTATCAAGTACCAAGAGTCGCAGGGGAATAATAATGCATTAAAATAACATGACTGCCATTGATATTAAATATAATGTGTACAGAGAATGAGTGCATCTGAAGGAACGGATTTGCCTTCATGGCTCCTGAGACTTAGCTAGAGACTAATCATTGTAATTTCTGTGTGTGTGTGTTATTGTGGGGATGTTTTTTTAATCCCTATTTTAGTCGCTATGCATTAATGCCCTCTTTTATGTGTTTGTAAGCACCTTCCTTCCTCATTATAAGTGTGCATCTTCATTCACATGTGTGTGGGGATTGTGTGTTTGTGCATGAATGTGAGACCTCATCATGGAAATAGCTGATATTAGCCATGTTAATTACAATGAGTGAGGCCAAAGGTCAGCCACTCACGTCTCTCTACAGAGCAGGAACAGCTACAACATGTGTGGAAAGAAGCTTTCGCATTGTCATCTTCACATTTTTATCTATGCAATGCCACTGCTGCACATTTGCTCTATCAAATTTTGTTTAGCCACCTCAGTTTAATCTGTCGCAATTTTCATAATTTCATATTCATCCATTATGGAAAGCTTGATTCTCTGTGTGTGACAATTCTGGACCCACTTTACTCAGCAACTAGCGGAGTGATGTGTTTGTGCTCTCTGTACTTTGAAATGCTTGTTTACAATTGTAAGTCAAAATGAGCTTCAGATTACAGAAATGAGGTAGTTCCAAGGCAGAACATGTAGACTTAGTCCCTGAAAATTTCCTTGGACGCTGTCCCACTTAAATTATCATTTCCTTTTTCCACATATTCTCTACATCCTGTCTTTTTGGATGACATTGGTTTAATTAGCTGCATAAAAGCATCTCTATTGTCACTCACTGTTTCTGACAGGACATAAGTATTTGGTGAGACACGGCTTGCCATAGTTGCACAAGTAAACACGCACAGATGTCTAATTACAAGATATAAAATAATTTGTTGGGCTGTAAAACATTGCCAGTGGAATAAAGAAATGGAAGGCAACTTTCAGGTCAGCCATTTTGTTGATGTCATTCCAGAATCATTGTTAATAGTAGTTTCTAAAATAATGGTTGAACTTGGCCCCTGTTTACACACTATTAGCCTACTGTAAGGCCTTTAAAAAAATAGTCCCTATTTGAATCTTATTTAATCTGTTTTTATTTATTAACCATAAACATATTTGGCAGACATGGATAAACTGTGACTTGACTGGTTTGTGGAGGCCATGAAAAAGTAGTTCAAGTTTCAACAGGTGAAACAGCAGCCAATGAGCTTAACTTTCACTTGAAATGGTGGAAGGAGATCAGCTTTATCCATGTGAGTAATCAAACGTGGAGTTCAGTATTAAAGTCAATGCCAAACATTAACCACACCCCACCTTCTTTGGCTAAATTTCAATAGATGCTAATTTTCTCTGTGGTGAGATCGAGGTCACCACCATACATGACTGCATCAAATTCCATAAACATTGTTCGATAATAAGATATATAGAAACACATTTTGAAGCTCCATTGACTTCAATGTTACTGAAAATTTCAAAGTGATCCGGAATACAGGATCTCTTCTGTATCATCACCAAAATCTAATCAACTGTTCCCGGGAGGATCCCCAAAATTTCCTGAAAATGTCATCAAAATCTGTCGAGAACCGTTTGAGTTATCTTGTTAAAAGTCAAGCAAACAAACAGAAAGACAAACCAACGCAAGCGAAATCATAACCTCCTTGGAGGAGGTAATTTATAAGGAAAAGTAGCCCTGATATTGCTTCAGTCAAATGTGTTTTTTTTATTACTCTACAAATATTAATTGCCCACACAAAAGTATTCATCCTGCTAGACTTTGTAATGTCTTTATAATAGTTGAACGAATAACATGTGCATGTGCAACACTTTGGAAGCTTTTTTTTTTCATTCTTTAATCCAATCCTTTTATTTGTATATCAACTTTGGCTCAACTGTGGACACACAGATTTTTTTGGAAACAACATTTTTGCATTTTCCCTCCAACAGTGGTGTTAGTTCCTGACTTCTTTGACACTAAATAGATGGTTTACAGAGATGTAAATGAAACAGAGACCAAAGTTATCTCACTTCTCCTCCAGGCATGGTTTAATATACAATACACCTTTCAACAGTGGGGTTAGCTGTGAAACAGATTTGTCGTGGTTGAAGTTTTGGCAGGCATTTCGGAGATACACTGGCCTTAATTGGGCAGATAAATATCACAGGCTACTCTTCCTGGCCCTACAGCACTACTGCATGCATCACACGGAATGTAGACTGACCACCAGCACCAGTGGGGTGCTGTCGAGCTTTCTCTTCCCTGAAACTCACCTCATTCCCAAAGCGCAATTAAGGGGAAGAGGGAGATTTCCTCCAACACTGTGCGTTGCTGTTTTTCAACTGTGGAAAGCACCAGTTGCAAAAGCCCTCCTGCATTGTTTGAGAATCCAGTTGTCATCTTTATGCTATCTCATATTTTTAGTCTTGAACTCGCATTAACAAAGACATAAAAAACAAGCAAAGTGAAAAACAGGCACGTTTAAAGGGAATTAGTGAAGTCACTGATGTTCTGTATCACTCATAATTTGAACATTCAGCAATCTACATCAACACTATTTAAGAAGTAGCAAGAATTGACGTGTTTTCTGCAAAGTGGAAGCTCAGGGTTTTTAATGATGAGTAACTTATTGAAGAGTCATGAATTTGGCCCTTAGAAAACCCTTAGTGGGCACAAATGTCCCTGTTATTACAGGGAAATGTCCTCCATGTTGTTCAGTCCAAATCTTCGTCTGCCAGCCCACAGGGCGGATTTGTGAAGCATTCAATAGTGGGTGCCATCAGAGGATGTGGCAGTAGACACACAACACAACTAATGCTGCATGCACACACCTTTATTGTTTGTGGGTGCACACACACACACAGGCACATTCTGAGAATTACTAATCCTCTTCAGCACTTCAGCCTTGAATTATTTGGCAGCCAGTGCTATTTATCATGGAATTAATATGACTCGGCAATGAGAGACATAAATCAAGAGAGGGAGGAAGGGAAAGCTTGAGGACAGTGTGTGTAGACCCTGATTCCACCAAACTTCATCATTCACAAAATCATCCTCAAAATGCTTCTTGTCTACGAGGTGATCTACGTTACTTACACATGTTTTAGGCGAGAGCGTGGATGAAGACGGCATCACACATGTATGCCACGCAATAGAATCTATCAATGTTACTGCTGCAAAAATGAAATATATATTTGAGGGCACAAATGAAGAATAGCATGTTATTATTTATTATTAATTCATTCATGTTCTTGTCCGCAATATAAACAGGAAATATTGGATGTAATTAATGTAAAAGAGAGAACATGATTTACTTTCTTCTTCTTAAGAGTTTGGACTACCATTAAATTTATTGACAGTGGTACTACAAGCCATATTTAATACATAGCAAACTGATAGCGAATAGCCATTAAAGACCAAATCCAATCTCCCACCTTCCTTAAGATGCAGTATTTGTCTGCTAGCTGCCAGCAAATCGCTCTACATTAATCATGACCTGGATTTCAAAGTGTGACCTCTGACCTTTAGCATGGAATCAGGGCAAGTGACAGATGGAGGGTGTGCTTGGCATCCTCACACCAGTCTCCAGTTCACACATGCACATCCACTCACATTCTCTTTCTCACGCACGTACACACACATACACACACACACACACACACAGAGTTGTTTATCATATGCTGAAGCTGAAACATACTGATTGGTGTGAATAAATTAGAAGCAATTTCAATAAGCAGTTGGTAGCTTATCTGTGAATTACATGTTCTCCCATTGAAGATTAATTACCTCACAAGGTTTTCTGAAAAGTTCATTTTCAATTGATTTCCCCTAATTTATGAATTCCCAAGAAGGGCTTGGAATTGGAAACAAGCTCTATACTATCACACTTTATGCATCGTTAACCTCAGGGGAAATCGTTCTTCTTATGTATCAGTCATGACATTTTTGGAAGTGTATTATTTTTGGACCATTAGGTCTTGACAGGAATATTATCATAAATGAATGGTAAATCACAACTGGAAATACAGTGGCATTTCTAGGTTTGTGAAATGTGAAAAAAGCTATCTACAACCGGGAAATTCCGGGAGTTTCCTGCATGCCCAATAATGAATCGTTTAATTATCTTGAGAGTTCATCACCCTGATCAGCTCAATATCTACAAATCTGACTTATTTAAAGAAGCAAGTGGGATCAATCACCATAGCCATGAACTGCCATATGGTAACAATTGTTGCTAGAGTATCGGACATGTATCGGACATGCCCAGTTTATCTTGGATTGCAGTTATAGTTATCAGCATAGATTAATCTGGGATAAAAGTATACCAGGTGCTTTTACATTGATCCGTTGTTGTGTTGACACGCATTACAGTAATGCAACAAGAATAACAACCTCATTTCACATGCACAAATAACCACCACAGAGAAATCCTGCGTCAAATGCAGATTTTGTTATTTATTTTTATCAAGTATAGCAATTGCAGACACACCATATCATCATACTTTACTGTCCCCACACTATCACACACTGCCATTGGACCCTGAGGCTAATTTCTGCAGTACATTAATAGGGAAAATCACTGGATTCATCTTTTCCAATGATGCCATTATAGAATAATGTTCATCAGCTAATGCGCTCTTGCTGAGAGTGTATTTGTGTCTTTAGCCATTTACTGTCTGCTCCAACTCCCCATATCTCAATTCTGTATTAATCTATCTAACATCTAAGCCATAAGGAGATCTGAGAATATGAAGATGCCAAACACAGCCGGTTGATGAGGTTTTATGTCTTGTCCCTGCTATTCCAGCACTTAGTCCACCTCCTTTCTTTGCTGCTGGGCTCAAATAAAATGGAAGGAAAAGAAAACATCTTTGTTTTTCCTCAACACTTTATTGCTTTTTATTTTTGGCATGTGGTTGTGTCTTTTTTGAGGGGGGGGGGGTGATTGAGATTGATATGTTTAATAACACTATGAGAGAGCTGCAGGTGATATTGGAAGTATTGTATCAAGTATCAAATATTGTGCCTTGACTGTAAGAACACTTCACAATCACGCCTTGAATCCATAGGGTCAAATGTTTTGTCAAATAACCATCCAAATAACTACAGATTTCTATTTCTACTTCAGTTAACTATTCCCGAATTTAAGTGCAATTAATTATGTGTGCCTGCTTTATGAGAGTGCAAATGGAGGCAATCCCTTTGAGTAATGCAATCAGTCACTGTTGATGTTGCGTTTCTGTGTCTGCCACCTCATTAACGGACTGGAATTTTGTTAGATTTTGCTGCCTGTAGTGAGGAAAAAGATGTAAACCTTAAGGAATAGCTGTATGGAAACGGTCTCATTATTGAGCTGTATATTATGCCTTAAGCACACAGGCATGTTTACAGGTAAATTATCATCTGCCCGTATCAGTATCATGTTTAACAACCTGCAATTTAGGAAATTTAGAGTAGGCATTTATGAAATTGCAGGGATCATTTCAAATATCTCTGGTTTACTGGTTTATCCGCAAAAGCGAAACTCAAATCTGCTTCTAATCCAATTTCAAATTGCAACTTGTTGTTGATGTCCTCAGATCAGTAATCATCAGCCTTTTAATTTCTGTAGGACGATGGATGGTAGACAACAGAGGATTTGAATTACAGCAAATGAAGGTGGAATTAGTTGATTAATTGACGAGTCAAATCAAGTTGCTACCCTCACTAGTTGTCTCCAGAATAACGCAAGTTCAATGCATTCTAATTCTATTAATGTAGAATTGTAGAGAGAGCCATTTCTAAAACTAAGTGTATTGTGGACTTCAAAATGGACCAGAAGGTGTTACATTTGTGCTTTGGGTTGCTTAAAATAATGGTCAGAATTTTGATTCAGGAGACATTGCTGAATTCTGAAGCATAATTATTTTTGTACACTTTGCAAGACGAACGCTGCTTGGTTTGCGTGAGACGTCGAGTGTATGGAGATTTATGGACAATAGTCACAAATTTCCATTAATGGTGAATAACAAATATTCTGTCAAACACAAGAAGTAGGACTATTTCATTAATGCTACTAAGGTGCTATGTCAAACACATCATTAGTATTCCCTGCCTCTGCTGTCCCCAGTTAGCTTTGAGTTAAGGCCTAACTTTACAGTAAACATTTGAAAAACATAGTGATGCAAATATGCACTGAAATGTCATTTATTCTGAGTCAAATCTTTTATTAAAAAGGTTTAACATCTGAAATGAATATTAATAACATATAACTGTCCCAATCTGATTTCACAGTGTTATTAGATAATGCGATTTTGGATGGCGTCACGTGGCTCTAATATATGCTGTATTTATTTTGGACTTTTAGGCTGGTCAACCAGTTCAAGTTTAAACTTCTGATTAAACAGCATGGAAGTAAGCCCTTAGGAACATCCTTTCTGCTTTCCATTACAACAGGTTGCTGAGCTCTCCCTTTTTGTTCTAATTGGAAAGCTGGATGGCAGTTGGTTTAAACCAGTAATAGTGTCCTGCAAATTAGCAGAAGTCGTCCTGGAGATGGCCTGTCAGAATTTTCAAAGTAGCAGTAGAAACCCAGTGCATTTATGTAGTGGAGCTGTAAACAGTTCCTTAATTCAAGGAGGCATCATTTGAGGTGCACTTTTTCACCGAAGGAGACTGCAAGTCAGGCAATGATGCCACTCAGAAGATCAGCTGAAGCAGCTCGTTATCAATGCCTCCTGCAGGGACTGAGGAGGGAAATTAGAGATGAATGGCCAAACATGACAATCGTAACATTGATAATGAATTAGCGTGTAAAGAAACAAAACGCTGTGTGTATGCATGACTTCTAATATCATGCTGTCATAGGTAGGTACACAGTCAAGACTGGCTCTCGTGCTTCATGAAGTGGAGGTTATGGTATAATGTGGGACACTCCAAAAGAAGCAGCCCCACAAAAATGATAGTAATGGGCTTTCCAGGCTTTCAAGGTAATATGCCAACTAAGAAATTTGCAACCAATTTTCACAGCAAGGTCTGAAAGATTTTTCATCACAGGGCTCTCCATTACTGTGAATAATTTGCCCCTCTGACCAGAACACAATCTTTTTTAGCATGCTTGAACAAAGTACCAACTTCCAGTCTTGTTTTCAGTAATATGTACTTGTCACTATATTCCCCTCACATTAAAATTTACTATTAGATAGTATTTGATAGTTTACAAGACCTGAAAGTTTAAACAGTAACTGTAACAATTTAGGTTTTTTTATTGCATTAGAAATATCGATATACGTTGTAGCAAACAAATGGTTGGATGTGTAGAACGCAACTTGGTTGCACCAAAATCCTAATGACCCACAACAGTGTGATATTCAGAAGAACATCGTCATTGCTGATGATACACTCACACTCAACACCGGCTCCCCACAAGGATGTGTACTGAGTCCGCTCCTGTACTCTATGTATGTCCTGGTCTTCTAACACTGCGGCGGTGGTGAAGAAGGCCCAGCAGCGACTCCACTTCCTGAGGGTGCTCAGGAGGAACAACCCGGAGGAGAACACTCACTAGTTGTTAAGAACGACGAGTGTTGTGTTTGGCGACTCTCTTCTGTCTCTTCTGTTTCTTACCACAACGAGCAACGGCAGCTGCGGAGCTTCTCCCCCGGTCACGATCACACTCACAGTAACCTCGCACAACAGCTCCAGCCAGGGTAGAATTTACATAGAAATAACACATTTATGATGTAGGCCGGAAAAAAAGGAGCTTCCCCTCCTTGAATGACGAGCAGCCACCACTGATTATTGATCCTTTATTCTGCTTCCTGTGCTTGTTATTTATTCTTTCATGGAGCAGACACCGTTATACAGTGAAACATCTCAGCCATGGATCAGAGCTGAGCAACTGAAGGCTCTTCATCTGAACTTTGAAAACCTCTCAGTCCCTGCCATGGAGAGAGATAGGATCAGTAGACATCCCCAACATTTTCCATTTTGTGCTATCAGACATTGAAGAGATTTGTCAACAGTGGGGCCCTACAGCAAGTAAACACTGCAGTTTGACAAGCAATAACCTAGATTCAACATTGCCTCTGGTCCTCTGAAAGTGAAGGTCCGTCACTTTCATCTCATTTAGATCAAGATCTGTTGATCAAAATGATTCCTGTTCCCCCAGAAAACAAAATGCCTGTGAGGAGAATGTTTTCTTGTGCAGTCCCTCATATCTTTGGTAGGTTGAGACTGGGTCAATACAAGGGGTGTAAGATCATATAAAAAATGAAATAAAAAACTGGAGTGTTGCAATGTCATGTTTTGTGATAGTATATTCATAATAACACTGTGTCAACTTTACAATTCTGGTTTTAGTTCAACTTTCATGGGCTTTTCCATGTTACTCGCATCTTTATTGTTTGGGTTTATCAATATTATATTAAGTCTTGCATTCCTGTCCAAGAAGTCATTATCTTAACACTGACAATGTTATGAGATTTTTTCCCTCTTTCCCTTACACAAACATGATTTGTGATAGATAGAAGATAGATGATAGACAGAAGACAAGATCATGAGATTAAAGTCATCCTTAAACTAATTAAACTGTCACTTAATAGTGTAATTTTCATTTTCATACTGTATGTTCATACTGTATCAGCATCCTCTGTATTGGTGAGAACCGAGTTCAATGACAAATGAGAACACGTTACCCCAGAAACGGAACCTAAAATAATTGAATTCACCTTTTCAGCTCAATTTTCTGGTGGGCAGGATGGATTAGAGATCTTGAATCCCATGGCAACTGTAAGGTTATGACTTTATGACACAGCCCACTGCATGACAAGCTCCCCGAGTGATTGAGATCTTGCTGATTGCATGCACATCCCTGTGTCTGCACACATGTGCGGGGGTATTGAATGTGTCGACATGTCGTTGTGGATGACCACGTGTGTGTCTGTGTATGTCTGAGCAGCATGTAGAAACCTGAAACGGCAGACCTCCACCAGGATTGCCCAGAAGCATTTTGCATTATGGTGGTACATGTTGTCCAGCAGTGAGTGCTGATGGGATACCTTTTATAGCTTTGTTTTATTGCAAATGTACTTTTTTTTATATATATACACAGCTACCCTATAGCCCAAAGTATAACCCTCTAGCAGACCCATGAATCACTGCCAGATTGCATCCATTTGGTATGTGATTTAAAAATGTTTTGCTTTGTTCCTATGAATAGATGTTTCAAGCAACTGAGCCAATCGAGACCTTTGTTGATGGGACTAACTGTTCCAAGCACTGTCATGAAATATTAAACATAGTAACAGGCAGCAGTTTAATCATTGATCAGACAGGTTATTCTTGCTCTTTGAGACTGTAAATTGAAGACCAATGTCTGGGTCTGTGCTATATGGGATAACTTGTGTCGGCACTTAGAGTGTGTTGAATTGAATTAAAATTGATGCATATTAATTGTGTTAGTGATGCTTTAATTTTGAGATATCTGAGCAAGCTACTTTATCAAACATTTTATTTAACAAGACACAAATATTATTGGATATACGCTACATACACTTTGCCTCATTAGGGTCATTTCAGTGAAGTATGTGTTTCATCTACTATATGAACTATATGTTGTACATTTCAAATGCTAACCTTGTTTATGTATTTTCAACTCTCTTTTCCAGTTCCTCCCAAAATATATGACATTTCTTCCGATTTCACGGTGAACGAGGGCGGCAATGTGTCACTCATCTGTACAGCCAGTGGGAAACCTGAGCCAACCATTTCCTGGAGACACATAACCCCATTAGGTGAGTTCACCTAACATCTCGTAAACCTATGCTACTGGATGGAGGAATGAATACATAGAGAGAGGAAATGAGGAGGCATCGACAGGATCAATAGGTGATAGACCAGAGACAACAGAGGATCGGTCAGTATGTGGAAGACAGAGGGACAGAAGGGAAGATTGGCGGGCTGGAACTAGAGATGGAGGTTTGGATGGATTTGTGAAAGAAGGTGTGATGAAATTGGTGATGATTTGATACCCATATACTTTATATATATTTTTCTCTGCTCCATCCATCCATCCATCCATTGGTATACTGTAGACAGAGACAGAAAGCATGCACATTAGATGTGAGCATGTAAACATGTAAATTCACCAACCATATCAAAAATAAGATAACCATTATCTTTTAAAGTATCATCACCCATAATCTGTCAATCTCTTCAAATGTTGTACTTTGGCATTTTAAAAGGAGACACTTCAAGCAAGTTGAACAACAAAAGATACCCTTGTTTTCTGCCATAGGCATAAGGCAGTAGTTCATGTTTCATCAGAGCCCATTTTGCAATAACAAACCTGTTGAGTATTGAGGATGTCTCATGTCTCCAGCGAGAACACTGGCTTGCCTTGGCACTTTCTAATTGATCATTTAAAGTGCATTAATGGAGAATATCTCTATTGTTGTCAATGTAATTTATTTAGGTAGCTTCTAGTCAGAGTGCAATCTGTCAGCAGTTTGAATGCTGAATCCTCCCTTTGAAAACTCATTCCACAGCATTAACAGTTGCTACAAAGCCCCCACCCAGCCACTTTGAGCTCTCCCTCATTTTCATATTAATGGATTAGAGCCTGCTTAGCTTATCTGATAACTTGTGAGGAGGACTGCATTTATCTTATGGCTGTCAAAATGCTCCTCTCTTGCACTCGCCCTCATTGGGAGTTTCCAAAAGATGATCAAAAGAGCCATCCTCCGACTCCGAGTGGCAGTCACTCATTGTACTTTGAAGTGTCCACTCTTTGAAGTGTGCCATGGAAAAAAGGATACGATGGTCCAATGAAAAGGGTCCCGGACTAAATGTAATCACAGACTGTCTCTGAGCACATCAGAAAAGAAACCATTTGCCATGGGATCCCGCAGTGGGTTATTGTGGTAAGAGTGAACTGTCCAAAGGACATGGCACAACTGAAACATTGTAATGGGTTATTGCATATCGATGGAATTCATTAAATCTGTTAGATATGGAGATCAGTCTGCTCGAGCTAGTGCTGAGGCAACGTGCGTGTGCAGTCATATGTGAATATACGGAGACCTGCAGCCACTAACGGAAATACTCAGTAGTTATCAAGACACATCGACAAAAGAAGCACATTTTTCAGGATTTTAAGAAAATGAAGAGGTTATTTGTTGCAAGGAGTAAACAGTAATGCTCCATTTAAGAACATTATGAAACTGAAAGTACAATTTAATAATAACTGATTAAATAGATATGAAACTATTGTTCAAATATGTTCACACCTTTGTTTTTTTTCTATTACACATTTTCAAATATAACTTTCCAATTAAGTTTTTTTTAAAGGTTACACAGCTTATAGGCAATGTTTTTTGATGCACATAGATAAACACATGTATTGCCAACAAAGAAAATGTATAGTAACAGGCATGTACTCGTTTTTGTCAAAACTGAATATTCATCAGTGATGTGTTGATAAGACTGGAAGAAATACCTTTTCTTGATTTGTTTGCTTTTTAATTCAAATGCTCGGGCCCAATGCACATTGCAAGTAATTTTGTAGACTGATGACTGATACAGAGTTAAAGTTAAAGCAAAAATCTAGTTAAAGTTCAAGATAAATGATGATGTATGAAGTAAAAAATTACATCATTGCAAGTTTGAGGTTAATCTTCAATTCAGTTTTTTGTTGATCTCATACAGACTGTACTGATGGTATTATTACATATCCTCCACAATAGTTTTGCTATTTGAGAATACAGGCGTTATCACTTCCGTTGACGTGAGGCCAAGCAGGTGCAATGGCTAATGGCTCAAGTTATCTTTGTCGGTCATGCTTTCCTCAACCCTCAGCCAGTTTGGGGGTGGGCTTGGCGATATTGTGCACCGTTGAAGTTCTGCTGCAGCAGTCAGTGAAGTTTGACAGAATGATAAATTGCCCTGACTGTCAAGCTCCTTTCCCACACTGACTGTTTTGTGCTTGCATTCCCCCCCATTCTTTCTCCATCCTGCCAACCAACAACCGCCAGCTAATAATAAAACTTTCTTGCACCCATTGAAGTGTGGCCATAAACCATTTATAGAGAACATAATTTGGTTTAGTGTGTTCATATAAAGTCAATGCATATTCCTCTCTTAGAGATACAAAATGAATCACGTACATGCAACTGACAGACCATCACTGTTAGAAGGAGCGGAGCCTTCCTAGTCGTAGAGCATACCCAAGTAAAAAAAAAAGTGCCTTTACTGTGAAGTGCATTATAGCTTGAATTGATTTGTGCATGATGGGGGCACTTTGGACTGGAAAGACCGCTCAGGCTCCTTTTGCATGCAGTGAAATTTGGATGTCCAAAGTTAGTGTTTAATTGTCTGTGTTCCTCAGCATTTATTCTATCTCTGACTGTTCCACTGATGCAGCTCCTGCCATGGGTTTAAAACGTGTTTTCAGTCACGTCACAGGTGAAATAAGGAATACCCTCAGAGGAACATTTGTGTTACTCCTAGAAACAACCCAGTCATTATCAGTTTAGACCTAGCATCGTTACTAGAATGTAAAACTGATCAGATATTATGTCAGCCTTTCAAGATATTGATTATGAATGCTGCTCGATGATTTGTTTCATCACTATTCTTTATCTTATATGAAGAAGGTAAAGTATAATATAATAATAAACATAACCTGCTTCCTTCCCATTGGTTGGGTGGATGGCTTTGTAAAATTGCTTTGATAAGCTTTTTTTTCCATTGAGATTTGAATCCATGGGATAGGAGTGTGACCTTTGAAAAGGTTGACTGGAATACCTATTTGATTGTTTCCTGTGATAACTCTCAACTGGCACACATTTTTCTTTCTCTTTCCAAGCAGGTAGTACCACATAACCTTCACACACTAAAACCAGCAGTTTGCATCTTATCCTCATAAGAGCTTGCTCGCTCCAGATTTGAATGGCAACATTAATTGTAGAGTGCCTCAGCCTATTTCTATGTTTCATTCCATTTTCTAACCGCTTATTCCGCTATCGGGTCGCGGGCCAAGCTGGAGCCAATCCCAGCAGTCAATGGACGAGAGGCAGGGGACACCCTGGACAAGCCGCCAGTTCATCGCAGCGCAACACGGAGACAGACAACCAGCCACACACACACTCACACCTACGGGCAATTTAGTGTCACCAATCAGCCTAGGCTGCATGTCTTTGGAGGTGGGAGGAAGCCGGAGAACCCGGAGAGAACCCACGCAGACACGGGGAGAACATGCAAACTCCTCACAGAATGGCCACAAGCCGGAGACGAACCCGCGACCATCTCGCTGTGAGGCAACAGTGCTTACCACTGCGCCCTATTTCTATGTCTATATAAAATAAAAAATATCCAAACATTACTTTATAATGTCTCTAAAAACGTTGAATCTTTCCTGTCAGGTCAAGCAGCAATGTGTTTTGGGTGTTTGTTCACCAGGTTCACTGTCAGGTTCTTTTTCACATAGTTTGCAATGAAGTGACGCACAGATCAAGTCAGACACCTGAACGTGCTTGTTTCAGTAGGAAAGGTTTGTCTCCTAATCATTGTGTTGGCCAATTTGTCAAGACCCTGAACCTAAAGCCTGAACCATGAAATAACTGCCATTCCATCATATAAAGAGAATGTATACATAACTATTTGCATACATGAGTTTTAAATTTGTTTCATTTTTGCCACATCTAGCATTTTTGTGTGTGCCAAATGCAAATGCATCTGTCTGATTGTACGAATCAGATTTTTCATGAAAGAATTATAACAATTGATGTCGCAAAAACTCCATCCATCCATCCATTTTCAACCGCTTATCCGGGGCCGGGTCGCGGGGGCAGCAGCCTAAGCAGGGAAGCCCAGACTTCCCGCTCCCCGGCCACTTCCTCTAGCTCTTCCAGGGGGATCCTGAGGCGTTCCCAGGCCAGCCGAGAGACATAGTCTCTCCAGCGTGTCCTGGGTCTTCCCCGTGGTCTCCTCCCGGTGGGACATGCCCTGAACACCTCACCAGGGAGGCGTTCAGGAGGCATCCTGAATAGATGCGCAAAAACTCATTAAATATTATACACATGCCCTTATGAGGCTTATCTACTAGAGCATAATGCATTAATCAACATACATGTGCACTGTGTCAGACTGTGAGCTGTGGAAACCTTTCATTTAGTTCTTAACTCCTGCAGCTTATTTAAAGCTAAAGTACAAGCGACAGTTCGACTTTACGACCGCCCTCATCTCACAGAGTCAGCATACGACAAAACCCTCGGAACCAATTGTCGTTGTCAGTCAACGACCCCCTGTAAAATGTATTTTAAATAGAGTACTATGATAAATACATTAATCTTCCAGTACTTGTGTTTTGTTTCCATTTGTTATTCTGTCTTTCCTACCTGATACTTTCATTCCCATAAATCATTCATCAATTGTTTTATGTTAATTCTAATTCACAACACAATATGTTTGTTTATTTGAAAGTATGCTCCTCTCTAAGCTATACATTTGTGTATGTTTTATTTTATTCGCTCTCTCAGCCCAGCTTCATCCAGCAGCTGAAAGTATGATTCATGCCTATATTTGTCCACACAGAAAGCAACGGAGATAATGCCATGGGTCACTGATGTGGCAGTACTTGCAATCAGACATGATTTAAGGCTCCTTTTTTCCTGGTACAGCTCCCTGGAATTTTAGGCCTTGAATTGACAGCCAGGGAGCAGAGAGGGGGCGTACATCAAGGCCGAGTAAGACCCTGTTTTTCAGGCATACTCTAGATTGTGTGATTCTACCCCGAGTTCTGGCCCACACCTTGGATTGGGTCAGAAGCCAACAGTACACAATGCAGCAGTGTGGGCTGTTCTCCATTTTCAGAAGTTAAAAGGATAAATTGATGTAGCAAATGCTGCTCTGTGCTATAATGGATTATTCACTGTTGCCTTCCCTATCTGTATATTGCAGCCCTGAAGGCAGTGTCCTCACAGCTCCCCTACACAATATGAGAAACTGCTTACTGCAACAGGACTCAGACAGCATTGGCACCTAATATAAAATTAACATTGTTATCATTTCTTTCATTTGCTTAGAGTGGCTAGTTTCTCAGGTTGAAGGGGTCTTTCGGCAGCGTCTCATAGTCCTCATCACACACACAAACAATTCTGGTTAGATCCCACAAACATATCTTTGTTTTTCATGTTTAGTTTGAAACTACATGTTTTACTGTAATTTAAATGGTAAATGTTGGACATTCTGTATAATGTAATTTAATGGATACATACATACATGTACATCATTGCAGTCATATAATGATCAGTGGAATTTAGTGGACTTTGCAAAGATGATTTGTGACAATTTTACATTTCTTCTCAACTTGATTAATGTTTGACCATCTCCAAGGTGTTATTCGGAACTATTTTCACACCGGAGTCCATCTTTTACTGACATCAGTTTAAATGGAATCCACCTGTGGATTTTACCAAAGAGCCCTGTTGAATGGCAGTCTCTGAGTCACGTAAAGCCTTACGTGCTAATGCAGCCATTGTAAAAGGAAAATATCAGAACCTTTATATAATGTCATAATGTACACCTGCACTTCAACTGTGATGATACATGTTTTTATCAGCTCTCAATAATTAAAAATGCATTTCCTGCGAGGAATATGTTATCAATGTTAGTAATGCATGAAAGTGCAGATTATTCCCTTTCTCTCTCAACTACATTGTTTAAATGTACAATAGATTAACATAATCCATGTTTTTTTTTATCGTCAACTCTAAAGTTCATGTATTCAAACAAACAATATTAATTCAAGTTTTTTCAACCTCTTTTCAGAAAGGTTTCGACACTTGCAAAAAAAGCATGTATATAATTTGCTTTTGGTCCCTATTAACGGGTAATATTTAGCATATTCAGGAAGCATCATCATCTTGCTCACTTGCACGTATTATATTATTTTAGATTGTGATGTCTTAACATTTCCAAATAAGGAACCTTTGTTCTCTTTTGATATATTATTTTCCCCACCTTTCTTTATTATCTACAACAGTGAAATGTTGCAATGTTTTACAAATATTTGATAAATTTAGCTTTATTTCTTCTACTTTGAAACACGTAACTGAAAATTTCAGAGAGGGTCATGCAACACCGTTAGGCAAGCAGACCACTCTGATCCGGCCACTTGGTATGGTAAATTATATTGGAAGCATCAAGCATACTCGGCCTCATGGGTCAGTGCTTTTTATTGCATAGCTCCAGTAAAATACAAAAGTGCACACAACAGATTCCCACATCCTGTGGCTCATAACTTCCCATTACTGTGAAATACTAGGGCATTGTTGCATTAAGGCCGCTGTTTAGGAAACCCATGTGGCATATCGAGGATAAATCTATATATGTCACTGTGACATAGATTGTGAAATCCTGTTGGGATGACCTGCAGACTGGATTTATTCTTGTTCACATGATTTATTGTCTTTATGTTCCCTTTTTTTTATCAGGTGTAGTGGCTGCCTAGATTTGAGCCGAACGTCAATCAAATTGTACAATAATTAATTGACAAAGAGAATTTGACAAACGATTATATATTTTAACATATTATGGCAGTTTAACCTAACTTGCTTTAAAAAGATTTAAGTTATTCCTAAAAAGAATTTCCCGCTGTGCATTGAAAAGATTTCTGATGGAGTGAAATGTCCACCTGCTGAGCCCCCATAATGAGTGAATTTTAAATCCTTAATTACAAACCCGTTTGCCATGTCTTTTCCATGGCTCTGACTCTCACTATCTCGGTTCTCCTATGGCTGCTCACTAAACAATAGAGTGGAACAATTTACACAGCAAACTAGTATTTGAAGTCATATTCAATTTAAATGTTTTCAAATATCATGGAATAAATTGCCAGAAAACGGTCCCTTCTTTCTGCCTGACAGATTATACCCTTTCTCTTCCAGAGATCCCTCATGCCAGCATCTTTTGAATAAAGTTCTTTCATTTCTTAATTTATGCTTTCCTGCATACCAAAGAAATTCCCTGGAATGCTGTTATATATGTTTAAGATATATATACAAAGTACATATGTTTTTATACCTGTTTATTACTTCGGTAGAGTTACACATGCAGGTTGCTTAGTATGTGCAAATCCCTGTTACTTTTGACATCCAACTTGCACTGCACCATTTAAGCACCATACTGACACTCTTCTGCACATCCCCTCCTACATCATTGGGATTAAATTTAAAAAAGGAAAACTGCTAGCAATGATTAAATACCACTTTAATGATGCAGAGCCCAGCCATGAGGCGTGCACCGCCACTAAAATGGAGCTCTTTGTGTTATGTCTCTATCCCTGTGCTCTCCTGGCATAGTAATGTTTTTTTCCGACTACATCCAATGCTTGCGTGTGGATCAATTTTTCAGACATTTTTCTACGCTCTTTTTTCAATATCTTTGCCAAGACCTTGTTGTCACTGCCACAACAGCTTACTAGTTTGGATCTAAAATCCCACCAGGGTCACAAGATAAGCAAATAGCTTTAACAAGTATTCGACTCACTCGCAGGGGAGATTCTTAATTGTGTGTTTCCTCTGTGACTTTTAAAGACATTCACACAGCATTCATTCGAAACCACCATTACTTCATGTACGCAGTTCTATAAAGAAGCTTTGGACACACTCCTTGTTTGTCATATTGTTACGTGTATCTCTGTTTCACATCTCAAATGAAATTCCACATAAAGCAAAGGCAACTTGTGTAAACAACTCATTGCTTTGCTGCACGACCCAGTCGCCCTTGAGCTTCAACTCACAGACCAATGGCCTGACACTTCCCTTAAGAATGTTCCGGTGCGTAGCAGAATTCCAGTTGATTTCAAGTTGTTTGGCTCCAAAGCAGCAAAGCGTTCCAACAAGATTTCACTTCCCCCTCCATGCTTGACCTTAGGTGAAATGTTATCTGTGCAACACTTGGTTAGTTTTTTTGCCAGAAGTATCCGGATCCCTGTTGTCCAAGCAATTCAGCTTTTGACTCATCAGTCGATTGAATATTCTTTCAAAGGTCTTCAAAATGTGTTAAAAGTGAGAATGCTAGAATATTCGAATTTTTTGTGTATTCTTCTTGGTAAGAGCATTTTGAATACTGAAGCCATGAACTCAGATCTTCACTTTTCCAGTTCAATATATTTCAGTCACCTTCTCCCTCATCTCTTCTGGAATGTCTTGATTTGCGGAGAAACTTACATAGAACTACATAAAATGCATGTTTTTGGGCAATGTGTGAAAAACAGCAGGTCACAAATTGAGTACAAACAACAAACTACTTCATACAGTATTGACAAAATGTGTATGTAAGGCACGTGTGTATGTGTGTGTGTGTGTGTGTTTTTGTGTTCTGGTGGGTTGGCAGAAGATAATGTACAGTCTCACTGTGCGGGCCCAAATTTACTTTGGTAAAACTTCTTCCCTAATGAAATTAAAACTTTCATTTTGTATTTACTCTGATTGATTTTGATTTATATTAAATTGTGATTGTAAATTAGACACACTTTAGTTTGAGATAAGCACAAAAATGGAAGCAATAAGAAGAGCAATCCAGTGCTGTCTTCTGGTTCTTTGTGCACGTTGTCTTTGTGTCTCTATTCTTTTTGTCCACTTTGTAAGTACTTCATTTTTCTTTCTTTCTATTTCCAGCCAAGAAGTATGACATTGGCAAATATCTTAACATCACTGACATCACAAGGGATCAGGCTGGAGACTATGAATGCAGCGCTTTAAATGACATCGCCTCTCCTGACACCAACACAGTAAAAGTCACAGTCAACTGTAAGTATATCACCTTCTTGGGTTTCTTTTTCACATTAGCCTTGCAGATGCATGTAAGACCTGCAGAGACAATTCACTGATACCAGTATCATGTCCCTGATGGTGCACTTCGAGAAAGTTTACCATCTATAAGCTTGAAAAAGTTCAACCTGGAACTTGATGTGTATTCATATTTTATGTGAGAATTCCCTTTTTGTCTGTGCAAGCAGCTGATTAATTCACTGTCTGACTGTACCAAGCACTATTCCATTATCCAGGTAATGAGTCTTTCAAAAGTGTGAGGAGACAGTAATGAGGAACAGGGGCATTAACAAATTATACAGGGCTTGGTTATCGTGGTCACATGGAAATCACCACTCAAAGGTAGGACCAGAATTGGGAGTCTGACAATTACTGTCATTGTCTCTGTTTTTGAAAGTACTTCTTTATTTTACTGTGCATAGAGATTTTTGCATCGATGCCCTCTGTGCTAAATAAGGCAGCCACAGAGGGGAGAGGAGTGAAGGAAAAAGGTAATTGTTCAACTTTTCTGATGCAAGATTTAAGAAATGGTTATGGGGTTTTTTTATACACAGATTTTTCAAATCTTCACAAACTTTAAAAGTTTGAGTCCAATAATGTATTTTCACCTCTCTGCATAATATAACTTTCATTCTGGTTTCATTATGAAACAAAGTGTAATGGCCATTATTCCTGTGTAATGCGTGGTTCTAATGCGCTGGGACTGAGTAGAGTGTTAGAGACAAGTTATTTATAGCTCCACTGAGACATGGGTTCGAGAGTAAAAAATAACTAGAACTTTGAGTGGTGGTGTTTTATCTGGCCAAAAAGAGGGGATATTTGCGATGATTGATAAGGGATGTCATTGTCAGACAGCAAATTGCAAAGTGATTGAACAGGGATATGTGGGCTAGTCTTCAAATGAAGTGAACTGATTTAGCGGGACTTTTCTTTGCTTTCAGATCAAGTCACAACAGCTTGATCACCAGAGTGATACTTCGGATGAGAGTATGGTGTAGTTTGTCAAGTGCTAAGGCAGGATTTGCCCAGAGTTATCTGAAGCAGAGCCACAGAGCCGTTTCTGTCATTGACCAGCTTCTCATGCTCTGTTGTTGATATGAACCATGGAAGTGCATTCAGTGCAAGAAGCTATAAATTGATTTATGAAAAACCTTTATTATTTATCTTAATTGTATAGTTCATATAATTATTTAGGTTAAGCAGATAACAATTTGCTTCACTTCTGACAGAAAATAGTCTTTAATAAAAAAAAATGACATTGCTGTATAGCAGCGGTGTCAAACCTATTTTCTCTAAGGCCCACATTAGCATTATGTTTGCCCTCCAAAGGCCAAATGTAAACCGTAACACAGTAAAAAATGTGTACAATAAAATATTCAGTTTTGATATCACCTTTTTAAAAGGTCGTGACTTAAAAATTGTTAGCGATAAAGCCATACTGTAAATGAGAAAAATCCCAAGTATGGACCAAAGTTTGTGATGGGAATAAATTAATACATCTAATATTATTAATTATTAATCAAATGCAATCATTTGAATGGATAAAGATAACAAAGATAATCAATACAAAATAAAACCAAAAAGCCACCACCTTGTCTTGTCATGGACATGCGCAAACCAAAAAAAACAACCGAAGTGGGCAAGATAAAGAACATTCCCCGAGTCAATGCCGCGGAAAAGATATCACTTTCAGAATCAGCACTGGACAGCTCCACATATGGCCGACTACCTATGGAGCTGCCCAGTGCTGATCTTGAGCACCATATGTAGCTGGCTACATATTGAACTGTCCAGTGCTGAAGTTCACATTCAGGATCAGCACTGGACAGCTCCATATATAGCCGACTACCTATGGAGCTGTCTCGTGCTCATCCTGAGCGCCATATGTCGCAGGGATCAACATGTCAGCATATGCTGGAAAAAACAAAAACGTTCAAATAACTTTCAATAGTCACCGCCAGCAGATTATTCATTTCCTGACTGCAGCGTGTTGCTATTGTTATTGCCATGTTGTGGAATTTTTCCGTTTGATCAGTTCACTACTTAAGTTACAAACATTGCATATTCAATTGTATAGTTGTAAAAATATATGGATAGATTATTGCTGTTATTATAACATAAATCCTTTCAAATGATCAGGTTAAGAATACCACACTACGCCATTGATCAATAAGCAAACTTATTCAAGTAAATATTAAATAATAAATAAAGAAAAATATCATCCAACACAAGTTATGACATTAAGTTTGTTCAAAACTCTTTTGTCACAGTTGAGAGGGGCATAACTGCAGTACAACCAACAAATGTGGGCTGTTAAGAACATGTGTGACAGATGCAGCATTTTACAAAAACAAATGTCTGCACACAGCTCTCGCGGGCCACAAACAAATGACTTGGAGGGCCACATTTGGCCCCCAGGCCTTGAGTTTGACATGTGCTGTATCGGCTGTAAACTCTCACGCATTGCTTCTGACTTCTGTACTGCTCGGCAGAGATTCTCTCTACATCCAGCCTAGTTGCGACACACCAAAGACCTTTCATTGAAATGCTTTGAAGTATTATATTGATAATATAAGCAATTTAACATACAAAAGCAGCAACTGAATCCTAACAGAATGTCCTAATAATACAGGACAATGAACACCATAATCTCCTTTCAGGAAATGAAAACACCCTTTTGCAAGATATGACAATAGATATTTTCTAATTGACCAATGGATATTTCTGAACCTGAGGTGTGGGTGAAATGTCAGAACCAGTAAAGCAGCATGTACTTCTAAATCGTGTCTGGGCCCATTATCATTAAAGATGGTTTATATGCTTAAAAACAGTGCTTTTTTTTTTACAGTCCAGTGACACATTTGGCATGTCTCTTGACAAATCTTTGCACATTTGTCTTCAGTAATTACTTCATGGAGGTGATAGAGCAGCCTGTGTCTCCACTGAGTGTAAATCTCACAGCTTCCTTCCATTGAATGTATAAATATTTCATAATGTCTGGCACCCTGTTTGAGCTATGGCCAACATTCAGCTGCACAGAGTCAGACTTTCCTGGCCTCACAAGCCCCTTATGGATGAAAAGTCCAATGTTTTATTGGGTCTGTTTAGCAGTTATAGCCCTTGGAAACTACAATACCTAAAAAAAAAAAATGCTGCTGTCTGTAATGCAGAACAAAGTGAATTTGCATGTTGACATCTTTTTATGGCAATAAGAGGTATCTGTTCAAAAGTCATAGCTGAGTTACTCACTTCATGTTTAAATCATCAAAAGTTATCATTGTGCATAATAAATCATTGTGTATTTCGTGGCACTTGCTTTATCCATCTTCTCACTATATGGAGACTCAGTATTGCAATGTGCTTGTTTTCGAAGATAAGGCAGCAGAATATATTAATTATGTCCTTTGGAGCGGTTGATATGGCCACAGCAGGCAGAACCTAAGCCAGCTGGTGGCCACCCTCCATTGCCTCCTCTCCACTGCGGTGCAGTCCTTCCTCTTTGAAGGAAGAAGAAGCATTTGGACCATGTCCCAATGTGTTGCATCATTCATGCTCACCCATCAAGCTGTATTCTCTGAGAGCTCAGGAGCCCAGGGTATTGGTACGGGCTCAGTTTCCCACATTCTAAATTAAGAATAAAACGGTAGCCGACACCGCAACACAAACAAAGGAGGGTGATTACATGGCAATACGTAGGAAGTTTACTTAAGGCAATGCATTCAAAGGGTGCATGGTCTTGTAGATATTTTACTTCTGGCAGTGTCTGTTCTGTTCTCACCAACATGAATTGGGCCATTTAAAAAACAAAAAGAGAATAGAACATAAGATTCAGCTTTCATAAAAAGAACATTTGAAGATATAAGCTATCAGACTCGATCGTTAAATGAAATGCAGTCATAAACATTATTCAGCAATTACTTCTTCTTTTTCTCTTTCATCATTCTCATAAGACTAGATAGACGTGAAGGACACTGACATTTTGCGGGTTAACAATCTAGTTAATTGCATGTCCAAACAATTCCCCTCCGCTTTTAAACTGGTCATTTTTGAAACTAAGAGTATAGCTGACCTCTGGGCTAATTGCAGATTAAGGGCACTAATTAAAATAGGCAAACCAAACTAATGAAAACAAAATTAAGCTCCATCATAATAACACGAGGGCCTTCTATATCCCAGAGTCTGCCGCTTGACTTTCAGTGACATGATGAGTTACGTTTGAGTTGTTTTCATCAATTCCAGTACATGCAACCGCTGCTTGAGTTTGTGTAAGGCCAAAAAAAAATGGAATACCTTGATCGGCTCATATTAATTAGATTCCTGGAACTCCAGTGTCTTTTGTCTTTAGCCTTGTGATGATGATGGATGATTGTAGACTGAATTCTCATGAGCTAAACTCAAATGATGGCAGTCATCCAGGCGGTCACACGACAATCAGATTGTCTGAAAAGCTCAACTTGGCGAAAGAAATGATTCAGAGGTGATTTTTACCTGATGAAATTTGTTTTCTGATCCACTTTTCAGATTTACATATTCATCTTCTCTGCAGGTGGGCACCGTTATTGGCTGAAATTCTCACCACACAGTGTGACTCAAAGCCATAAATATAATTTCTAGCTGGCTTCATCAGAGGGATGGATGAAGAGAAAACAACCATGGAAAATCTCCTCATGAGATAAAAAAAAAAAAAAGCTAGTGTTTAATGAATTAACAAAGCCGCTTTGTTGTACAATAATCAGCCACAAAATGCAAAACGGCATCTATAAACTGTTTCTTTTTCAAGTTAAGAAAGTTCTGACCTTCCCCCTCCAGAGAGATTTCCACACCGACTTCATATTGAATGAATGACACGTCAGAGTTACCAGTTACTTGCTACGATAGTCATTTCTTTTGCATGAATCTGGAACTTTGGTTTAGTCCTCCTTACACACTAGCTTCTACGGGTTATTATTTTGGGATTTCTTTCAGGCTGCTTGCTTGTCTCACCACTATTCTTCATTGATGTATGGTAGAGTTCAGGTTTAAACCAGCAGAGGTGCCGCTCCATCTTCAGTATCACTTGTTTTCCTTCCTGGCAAGGTTTTTCTTGCTTTGGAGACTGAGTCTGAGTCTTATGTACGGCTTGGTTTGCCAGATATTTGTAAACCCTCTTCCTCTTCCAGTGCCCTGCAGCTGTGAATTCTGCTCACATACTCACCATGGTTGTGTTTATACAAAGAAGGGGACCTCACTTTCTCTTCTGCTTGCAGTAATTGAATAACAAAACTTTGATCACTTTTAATTAATTATGAGCATGCACAATAGAACAGTTCTAAGCAATTAAGGGGAATGTATTGACAAGTTTCTGGGCATCATTGATATGGAGGGGCATTCTGTGACTGCATTTTCCTTTAATCACCTCGTATTTTGTTTGTTCCAACCCTGCCTTTCCCTCTAAAGCGCCTGTCATCTGGCCTGTTTGGGATTCAAGCCTTGCCCTGGTATATCCACAGCATGCGCCTCTCCCTGCCCTCACAGAGCTCTTTGGGGGTGTCATAACCATCTCCAATAGATAAGAAGATAAACCTGTTTACTTGTGGTCAGGAACACTACTTCCTGGCCACCCAGCATAACAAAGTCAAGTAAAGACAAGAAAGGATACAGCTATTAAGGGAGGGAGCATGTTTGCTGTGTTTCATTTTACACTCAAAAATTTCCATAGCCTCAGTGTAGAGGTGGATCAAAGGGAGAATGAATATTCATTCCACTGTGACATGTGTTGTAGGCAGTAATTTAACATCAGACACAGAGTCTCAATTGAGCATATGACAGTTTGTCGTATGAAACACTCTGACTTATAATTTAAAAGAGAAACCTCCTCGAATTGGATTCTTATCCAATCCTAAGTAGAGTTAAAGCCAGTACCCTGGAGCTGTTTGGATGTAAATCCATTCCTCTACATCTCTCCAAAGCTCTTGTCTTGATTGCTATTTGGATTTCTAGTTGCGTGTGGGGCATGAATAAGAGAGCAGAATCAGGATTTCTTTTTGCAGCATTAATCTTCTTGTTAGTACCGTTTCAGAATTATTTGGCAAGCACAGAAAAGTCATATTTTTGTGACCTAAAATGAACTTTATAACATGGCTAAAGGTAAAGGCCCAAGTTTCATGCCTGTATTTTTACACATGACAGTTTATAGACTGTCCACATCCCCTCAAAAAGCTGGATCAAATGTTTGTTGCTTTGTTTATTGGCATTTTTTTGTCACATTTGAACTTGGTTTTCATTCAAAATGTTTGCTTTTCTTACATTCAACAATGACTGTCAACATCAGCACAAATTGAGGTGTTTCGGTCATGGAAGCATCTGTGTCTTTGTCCAATTGTTTTGTTTGTGCAAGTTGTTCTATTGTAGTGGATGACCTGCAGCTGAGACCACTTTGTTATTCAGGACCTGAGGTTTGTAAGCCGAGAATGCCAGTGGTGTGGTGCCAGCGGGCCAGATGGCAACCTTAGTGATGCGTGTGACCGGATGCTTGTTTTGTTTTGTTTATACCTTGAACATTTTTGTTAATTAATTGATAAGCTTTTTATTTCACTTTTTCTATACTATTATTATTATTATTTCCCCTTCGACAACACATAGCATGTTTCTCTCCACCATCCCTACACTCTTTGGGAGTATAATTTATGCTTGTATGTCTGTGATCATATATCAGTTAGCATGTATAATTATAAATACTTAGCTTGTTCATACAGGTGATATAGTGACTTTATGAACTCATGTACCATGTCTCAAATTTGAATTAACTTAAAGAGAGGTAGGGATTTGCGTACATGAAACCATTTAGCGTAAAACTCAGATAATGAATTGGATTCTTCGTACTGTCAAACCACACAATCCTGACCACTAAACCAGTTATTTATATGCCTCGCATTGTATTAAAAGAAGGAACACAATGTCCCCGAGCTGTTCTGAATAGAAATCTTAATTAATTAATGAATCTTGGCAGCACAGCCATTCCTGACGGACAAAAAAAAAGCAGGACAATGAAGCCCACAGATGGCAGTGGGGAACACTGCCTCTGTATGTAAGCTGATAAGTCACGCACTGATGAGTCCATTTCTTAATTGCAATGAAAACTGATTTTCAAATCTGAATGAAGAGGTGGGATTATTAATTGATCTTTTAATTAATACTCTTGCGTTCTCTGGATTCTCTTTCCAAACAATGGTTTGCAGCTAAATAAATCGTATTAGTGCTTGAAGAACAGCAATTAATCATTAATAGTCACATGAGGACTACTTACAGCACATGGCTCAATTAAATCCTGTAAACGAAGGTGGGATGATTTTTCAGCAAACCCCTATCATGAAATAGACAAGGGGTCAAAAATCTTATGCGCCATTAACATGCTTGTAATTACCGTAGGCACTTTTGGTTACACCACCGTTGCTTTGATTACGAGCCCTGAGTGATGCAGCTGTAATGGAAGTCTGTTCGGTATTGACACCAAACTGGTTATTTTTTACCCAGCCGGGCCTTCACAACCCATTTTTCTGTTGTGCCTGTGCTATTCCTGGACCCAACCCCTCACCCCCCATCGTGTGGAGTCACCCTGACTCCAAGTGTGATTTACAACACTAGCACAGCATTCTCGAGACACTAAATTACCTGGATTATTGGGCCTTCATGACTTTTAGTGCAGTACTTTTGCATTGCTTGCCAAATCTTGATAGTGTATTGCACAATATATGATGATATAGCACATACCAGCGAGTTGAAATTTGAAATTATTATATTGAACTCCAATTTATGGCTGTAATCGCTCTTAACAGATCCAGTGCCAAGCTCAAATATTGAAATACTTAATATTATATATATTGCCTTTTTGGACAAACAACATTTCATGAGGTTTCAATGATTGTATGACTTCAGTGGAGATAGGGACAATTACTTGAAGCCAAACTCATTTGATAGAATTATATTATGGTAAACCTTTATGAGTGTGAGTTATTGTTACTTTTATGAGTGCGAGTTATTGTTATTAAGGAGACATATGAATCCTTAATAATCACTGCATGTTGATCAGCAACACAACATTCAAGTAAAACATTAATCCAATCCACTGAATGTAATGAATGAAGCATGGTATTCCAGGAAATATGTCATAAAGTACACAACTTCATTAAAGGGACAAATTTGGATAGGCTTTTGAGAAGTGATTTTAGATATTTACGTTTTAGCATAGCTAGTATTGACACATCTGCTTGGACTACCATGTCCACTGTCCCAGCATCCGTGCAGAGTGACAGCCAGGTCACCCTGGTGCTTTCAGGGGCTTCAGATAATCAATGGCCCCACACAATAACACCAAAACAGGATTACAAGAATTCACTAAGCTTCAGGTGGTCATTGATTGTATCGTATTTGTTATTGGCTTATATTTCTGTGCTTTAGAGTACCGTTGCGATTTTCTCTCCTTTCATATTCTTAAAATATTTTTCACATCTTCTCTGGTGAGCGTAGACTCTGATGTTACTTTGATCATCCCATTTATTCTTTGGTGCATGCTGTTGTGGTTCTTGTACAAATATACTGATGGCTGTGCAACATCTTTGTGATGTGTCGGGTATGGGGGGGGGGGGGATCTGTGAAGTTCAAACTTAAAGTTTGTGAAGTGAGATTAAATAGGGTTGAAACTTTTGGCTTTTGGAATATAATTCATAAAAATAAGGCACCACAAACCCTACGTATGCACATACATACACATACACAGCCAGCACAGACAACAATTCAATGTCCTCAGCATGACATCCATTTAATTCTGTGATATATGGACCGGAATAACAGAATGACTCACCTTGCTACCTTTGTTGGTTTTTTGTCTCTCTGTTAGCAAGATAACTCAAAAAGTTATGGATGGATCTGGATGACATTTTCAGCAAATGTTTGGAATCTTACCATGAACAGTTTATACAATTTTGGATCCAGAAGAGATTATGGATTCTGGATCAGTTTGACATTTTCAGTAACACTGCAGTCAAAGGAGCTTAGAAATGTGTTTCTCAATATCTCAGACTATTATTGACCAATGTTTATGGAATATGACAGTCATGTAGGGTGGGGGCCTCTATCTCACCATCGAATTTCATCTGGATCCGGAATGGGGTCAGGAAATATAAAATTTTAACATTGAAAACCCCATTTATGGATTCAAAAATCAGTTAGAAATCAACTCCGATTCACGTTTACTTGTCATGGTTGGTGTATAAAGATATCAAGAACAGCTTATTATATTTCTATGATCACCATGTCAATGGTGTACATCCAATTAGGAGATGGATGAGCTGCTTGGCAGAGGTCTACACTCTGAGTGCTTTTCTAGTTATTTCTGCATTTATTTATTTTTGCCCACAGAAGAAAGATTGTAGCACAACTGGTACTCATGCAAGGACGGATAATCTGCATACAGTAGTTATATGAATGCATTCATTAGGATGCAGGAGGAGGTTGGTGGAAGGGCATCCATCATCACCAGAGGCCACCGTCTCCTTCGTGTACCTCTCCTACATGACCGTACCCAACGTGTACAAATACCCAGATGTATCATCTTCTACACAACTGTTACATGATCACACTTTGTATATCTCTATGGTCTCTCAATGTTTGGCAGAGAGACTATGTTGCATTTTCTTCATTTGAAGGAAGGGCAGGTATCAGCAATCTGTCTGACAAAAATCCATGTATTTGCATTAATGACTCATGACTTAAAATGCATGGTTTTTAAAGCTCATTATCAGACTTGCAAATAGTCCATAGTACATCTCGCTCTCAGACACAGCCGGACAATTTAATGAAGATGCATGATTGTCCCTAAGAGTCTGGCCTTCTTTTGTGATTCAGAGGCTTTTAATCAGAATCTGCATCCATGGCACACACTAATTTTGCTTGTATTTTATGTAAATAGGGCATTCCAATTGTGTATTCAGAAGAGTGTTTTATTTGTCAGGCCAATCCTACTTTACACAATACACAATCTTACTGATTGAGCCCTGTGCCTTTAAATGATGGGTTGTGTCAGTGACTTTGCTGCCACAGTGTGAATTATCTCAGTTTGTAACAGTCCTTAATAGGTCAGTATTTAATGCAAACTTGAATTCAATCTCACAGCTTCCTTAAATCAAACAGAATCTCACAAAGTCCCTGCAGATGCAACATGTTGCTGCAGGTAAGGGTGAGAGAGAAGTCGGTATAACACAGAACTACCGCTACAATCCTGCTTCCCTGAACCACACCCACTCTCTCTAAACCTTTACTGAACACCAACCAGACCGCACCACCACACCTTGCCACTGTTGAATACCAAAACAATGAAATAAATAAATCAGTCATCTATTACGAGTGAGAATGAATTCCTCCATGCATCCGCTTCCATTTGGATAATCATTGTTTTTACTGTTAAAGTGGATGAATTTATTTTATTTACCATCCAGCTTTTATTAATTCAGTATTATTTAAATAACAGTCATTATGTGACTATGATAATGCTAAAAGTATTGTTTTAGCTAGTTGTTGTCCAAGTGCATAGTATATCAATAAAATACTGCAGTAATTTTTGATAACTCCAATGCATAATTATATTTAATTTAAGGCTGTGTTACTATAAACAGGGTGCATATTTGAATTACAGGAGTGGGCTGCTGGTGAGCCTTTCCTTATATACAGCTGCCTTCAAGACACTGGCAAAGAGATTTATACAACAATTGAGCACATGAAAGAAGCCCATTTTGGAGTCACAAAACCGGCCTGTGCCATTGAGTCTTTGAACTTCTATTAAGCTATTTATCATTACACTTCATTTACACTTTGTAGTGCACTGACCAGGGTGGCATCGATTGTCCTATTGAAGATCAACCACACCAGTGCAAGGTGTCACATTAATGCTTAAATGTATTCTTGTGTTTTTCCTTGTGTTCGTGATAAAACAACTCTCTCTTATTTTTGTTACTTTCACCAGTTGCCCCAGCTATCCATGAAATGAAAAGCTCTGGAGTGAGTCTGGGACGCACAGCTCTGCTAAGGTGTGAAGCAGCTGCGGTTCCTTCTCCAACTTTCGAGTGGTACAAAGCTGAAAAAAGGTGAGCACATTTTGGTTGTGTGTTATTTAGGATAGAGTGCATTAGCAGCAGCACTGGGATGCACACTAAATGCAGCTCTGTGTGCACATGTATTGTACATTTATTTTTAGCTTTGTGACAAGAAATGTAAGGTTTTGAATGTTATTCAGCTGCCAGATTTTCTATATTGTTAGGAATCATGGTATATATATATTTTTTTATTTCCTATTGTAAACAAAAACCCAATAATAGATGCTGATGTTGAACAGTTTCTAGGTCAAGTAAGCATAAATGTATGATAGGATGGGGGTGGTTTTCGTTTGGCTTCTTTTTCACATAGATCTTTCATTTGGTAATTCCTATGTCATTTGGGTTTTGGAGAGATCTCCGCAATGCTTTTGCAAGTCTTGTGTTCATTGTCCTCACCTTACATCATTTTAAACAGTTGTTTGGCAGAATAATATACATCCATCAGTCTAGATTCAAGTGTCAGTTCTTGAATTCAACTACCAAATTGCCCCCGATTACCCACTCCCGGTGAGCACAGTTTCAATCATCAGCTCACACTGTGCTAATTGTAATTATGGGGTGGATTCAATTTATTCAAATTGCTAAGGAGCCAAGTTGCTATGATTCTAGTCGTTACTTAATTCAAGGACTTCTTTTGTAACTTCTCACATGGTTAAATGGCGATTTCTTAATTTAATCACCATTATGGAAAGGATATTAATGTCAGGATTTAAGCACACAGCATATGTAGCGAAAGCATGACATACTGGATGTGACTACTTCGTGTTTTACGTCACTGTCATCAGTTGAATTTGAATGGCAGCCGCCGTATTTTAACATTATTAAAAAAATTGTATTTTGCTCATTCCATAAACCACAAGCTTTGAATAGTCTTTTACCATTAGATTCACACTAAGGTCAATTAAACTTTCTGTTGTTCGACACAGACACAATGTGCACGGTGGTGGTATGTAAAAAGTGTTGTTGTTCTAATACATGTCACGCATACAGCAATTTATTTCGTCCGTGCGTGCTCACCACTTCTGTGCACCCTCGACCAATGCCTTTCTCTCAAGGTTTTGATTATTTATCAAATACAAAAGTACACTGATGAAAAGAAACCCAGCAGTGATAACTATCTCCCATAATCCCAGGCACACTGCAAATAATGAATTATAATCTCTACAGCCTGCTAAAGATCACCACGGCCACCGAAGTAAACAATTTCACATTTGTCAGTTTTGCCGCACAGATGCCAAACACAACAAGAGTAGGATTTATTGGCAAACCCTCCGCCCTTGCACCTGCAACAAAACAATGAACAACATGTCAAGAGGCACCCAGCTGGTTCACTCCCGGGTCATTTTTCTCTCCGCTCAGTCCTTCAAGCATGTCTGCAAAGCAGTCACAGCAAACTAAACTATAATGGATCTGTTGAAGAGGATGCTGAAGGACTACACAATCTGGAGAGCCACACGCAATCGGCATGTAGGAGACGAAGGTTTCATTTTGTCGTCATTGTGTTCTGTTTCCAGGATTACCAATGGGCAAGGAATAGACATCCAGAACCTCAACACTAGATCAGTCCTCACAGTGACTAACATGACAGAGGATCGTTACGGGAACTACACTTGTGTCGCCACCAACAAGCTGGGGACGGCCAACGCTAGTGTGCCTCTCATTCGTAAGTTGTCATTCAAACTGCTTGTGGCTGACATCATTGGTCAAGAATCAGAGCTAAGTGTTGTGGGTGTTTGTAGGGTCTGCAGAAGTGTTGTCATGTTATGGCTGCATTCATTATAGTGGATGAAAGCTAAAGGTAAACCCAGTGATGCAAGTGGCTACCACCATATCACCAGTAGAGGTGCTTTCTTATTTGCGAGTTGTTTTTTATTTGTGAGTGTTGATTGTGTATTATGGTTACAAACTCCATATGTATTCAATTCAGGTGGGTGGTTGTGTGTGTCTGCTTTTTAAGTCTACATCTGCATGTGAACTGGAAAAAAAACACTACCTGTCTAAGAAAGTTGGATGTGGTAACTGAATAGCATTTACAAAGCCACCTGCACAAGTCAGTAATTATGAATCTGATTTTAAGAAGTCTGAAATTCAGTCTTTTAGCCCAACCCGTTTAGATTCCGGGTTGTGCTAATGTGTGAGAGCTGTTCCCTGTCCCTCAAACATACGAAATGTTCAAAGAACACATCTGAATTTGGAATAAAGAAAAACATTAACTTAACCAAAATACATTGGAAATGTATACCGATTTTAAATAAATCTCTGAGAAATTGCTCACAATCAATTTCATCACAATCAATTTCTGAAGGAGCAAAGCATGCCCTATTGTTACCTTATCTGTCCCCATACCTTTATTCACTAGTTCAAGGACACTTTTCTCTACTTGTTCCAATGCTCATGCTGTGCTTCTTGGGAGGTGTTATTCCAACTGTTTTCAAGGTTTATAGATGTTTTGTCGAAGGTTTATTCTCATTCTCTATTCTGGTTGGGGAGCATACTGGTAATAAGAAGCTGAGGCAACGGTGGCGCAGTGGTTGAGAGGGTGGTCCTATGATAGAGAGGTTGGTGGTTTGATCCCAGGCTCAGGCACATGTACACTGTCATTGTGTCCTTAGGCAAGACACTTCGCACACATTGCCCGTGCTGCGACCAGCAGCAGACTACAGTTGAAGTGTAACTGCTGTAAACCAATTCAACCTTCGGGTACAAATAGTCACCTTCCCTTTTGAGTGAAACCTTACGCGGACTGATATGTCTAATATTAAGGTGTAGTTATCACATCTGCACTGCCTGTTTCACTTCATATTACAATATGTCATCCTACTAAACAAATGTGTGATTTTAGATGATATGCGAAAACAGCAACGTTGAAGTAATCTATTTATTTGAATAATTATGTTTAAAACAATATTTAATGCTTCCACCAATACAAAGGAACCCAAAAACAGCTCTTTAATATGAATGTATTTTTTTTATACTGCTGTGATATAAACATACATAACCAACAATAATTTAAAAAATGATGCCACGTTCTGGGTTTTTTCCGTTGTCAAATTGATAGTTACTGCTATAATAATGTAATATTCTGATTTCCCTCGCAGAAGGGATAGATTAGATAAGGAGCATAATCTATCCCTTCTGAATTTTACTTTCTGACAGAATGTGATGAATAGGCCATTTTCTTTAAGGAAAAACTTTCTAATATTAGAAATTATTTATCATTACCCAATTGAATTGCATCTCGACCACATCAGTGAAAAAAAATCCTGCATTGTTCTCTGGATTGCATCCCTGTATTGCAAACCTTTTCAAATATGCCCTTGACAGTTTCAATAATAAACTAGAAATTATTATTTATAGCTTATTTCACACATTTTTGTTCCCTCTTTTTACTCAAGTATACTCCAGTCTCACCGTTAAAGAAAAACAGATGATGGCATGTGCCAGTAGGTAGCCTACTATAAAAATATATAGAGATAATTCCTCTGGGGTGCAAAAGGTTCAGTCCTTAAACTATTGTTCTTCAGTCTCTAGATGTTCCTGCTTGGCTTTACCATAAAAGACACAATATATCATATACATTAGCTGGATGTTCGGAAACTGAATACTTCCAACACTGGGATACTCGTAGGTTATTCTAAAAGTTTGCAATAATGTTATAGACCTGCCATTAGTCTCCCCCAAAATGTGGAGATACATTATATACAGGTTCCAGCATTGTATTGCCTAAACCACAAAGATTTATCTGCCTAACTCTGCCAAACTAGTTCCCCCCATTCATATGCAGCAGATACATTTTATGTAATGGTATATTTGCAGGATTATCTATATCCAAATCAATAGGTGGGCTCCAACTCATTCAAATTGCAGCAGCCAGACCGCTGAGACTTACACGAATGATTAAACATATTACTCTAGCAATACAATCACTTCCACATCTCCTCTCCCTCTTTACAACTCCGGCTGCTTATAACTCGATCAGACCCCTGAAGTCATCTGTCATAGCAGTTTTACTGATCTGAACTGCAGATCAGCAAACAAATCAATTTAAAAAACAAATCCAAAACTTTCTCTCTCTCTGTCACACATTCCTCTTTTACTCATACTAATATTTTGTTCGTTCATGTTCTCAATTTTATAACCTCCCTGAAGGAGCTTGTATTTTCAAACATCCTCAACATGGTTTGTGATGCACCCGCTCAACCTTATGAGAGGGTGCATCATCTCCTAAATAAAACCGCTTAAATTTTGCAGATCTGAATAAAGTTTTTTTGTGTGTGTTTTTGTTGTTGTTATTTTTCTTTGAAATAAGGCACATACCTTCGTTAACAAAATCCAGCATATTGTTTGGGGCCCTGGTGCCTGGTGTTGCTGAATATCCCTCAATGATTTAAAGCTTGTGTAAGAGGGAAATGTTAATTTAATGAATTCAGTGAAAAAATGTGCACAGGTGAAATAACTTATTCACCATTTTGTGCTGTACCCTCTGATGATAGCATTGTCCCTCGCAGGCCAAAGACTGAATGCAAAAATATATTTCTGTAGAGCTGGTAATTGTCAAAGGAGCCCTTCACTCTGCTGTTTGTGTATGCACAAAGAACATCAAAGGCTTGTCTCAGATCCTCAAATGGATGATCTTAATGTGACACTAGCAAGGGCTCAAAGGCAGCGCTGCAAAGGAAACCCTCAGAATAGTCAGAACAGTGAGCTTCCTTTGCTGCCACTCTCAATTTCTCTCTCTTTCATCCCCTTGCTTTATCGCTTTGTCTGTCTCTCTAATGTGGGTTTGTCCCTCTGATTTTTTTTATCTCCCTTTTTGCACCTTTGCCCCCATCTCTCCATCTTCCTCTCTATCACGCTGTATCTGAAACACACAGGAGCTCTTTTCCCTTTGCTTTCTCTCACTTGAACTCCACTGATGGAAGTGAGGCCAGTTCTGCTGTCACTTTTAATGTGAAATGGCACACAATCACCATAGTGCACGCTTACTGAGGGTTTGAGTTTACGGCACGTGAAGTTAGATTACTATTTTAGAACTAGTCGATAGCTGCCATATGTTAAACTGAATTTTAAGTGATGAAGGAATGTATGATTTTTGGCATGCACATTCTTATAAAATAGATTCGTTGGTAAGTGCATATGAATAGATGGCATCCAGCCTGGTTCATCCTCATTCAAGTCATCCAACTATAAAACAAATACAGCATTCAAGTTTCTTGCCAAGATTCTCAAGTCAAAAGGTCCTTATCCTTCAGTGGTGCAAATGTTGTATTTAACTAACTTAACAGAGTAACTTTAAATCAGTTCAGAAAAAGGCATGCCATTGTTGCTCATGGGAGGAACTGTTACAATGTTACAGCACAGTTTCCTTGTGATGCAACCATTGGGAAAACAAGATGAAAAGTTTATAATATGATTCCTGACTGTGTGCACATGTTGAAGCTTCTGTCTAATGTCTGCATTTTTTTTTAATCAGTTGGATGGCCATGTCCTCATTGGACTGCAGTGCTTTCGGGTTTGACATTTGTGTTAAACCGTGTAGGTTATTGTGCTGTTAAACCATTAGTCGGGGATTGTGATATGTTTCAACTAAGTACTGCTCAAGGTTCTGTGTTGACAGCACAAACTGGGTTTTTTGGAGCAAAAAAAGAGAAAAGAAAAAAGTTTGTGTCTGGATATTCATCGGTTCTGTTCACAAATCCTTTGCCTATAATCATTGTCTGAACGGCACAACACACGGTGTCACCTGCAAATTAACAAAACCATTACAAAATAAATCATTTCTCTAGTTTTAAGTCATTGTTAAATCACAAAGTGCTATTGTATTGAACTGTATAACAGCTTTCAGCGATTGCCCAGGAACACAACAGAGTCTTTTGTGCTTCTATACATGTTTACAGCTGTGTAATGAGAGTGAGAGCGTTTTTTTTTTTACCACCAGACAAGCTGTCTCCCTATAGATTTCTAAACTGAATTACAAATAATGAAAAGTCACTTTTCAAATTAAAAAAAGTACCAATTTGTATCAACAAAATCAGGACAGAAAGATTACAACAGCACCATACAGCGTGGAACAATTTTGATTCATTCGTTGTTGTACACAGGCGGAAAGCAATTTTATACAAAGGGCAGTTATCAACTGTAGCAGATTATGTTCTGGTTCGTTATTATGATCACTCATAAATTTCACAGAGTAAAATTATGTGGCCAGATGTTAGTCAGTATGTGTGTTGTGTTGTGTTGTTTCGTACAGAGGAACCACCACTGGTTCAGCCAACAAGTGAGTCCTGCTATTTATTTATTTTTTTGGCATATGGACAGAAGAAGACAAATAGAGAGATAACGTAATAAAGAAACAGAACATAAAAGATGAATGGTTGCCGTAAAATGCTTAGATTGCACACATAAATTTTAGGGATTATATTTGATGGTCTTGTCATTATAAAAAATAGTCTGCTGTTGCCATTGAATAAAGATGCAAACACAGAGAATACAAATGTCCATGCTATATTCTGCATTAATTTTTCAACAACATAACCATTAGTTCGTGATTATTAACAATTGCCATTGACATGATGAAACTATTGCTGTAGGCTGTGTTTAACCTCAAACCTAATCCTGAAATGTTACCAACACATTTTATCCCGGGCATATTTGCCTCCTGAAAATTATTTACAGACATTGGTTGACCAAGTTTTTGTGTCAGGCACTTTTGTTGAATACATAAATAACCACTTGATAATAAAACATTGGCCTGTTCTCTAGTGCCACCATCGGGCCTAACTTTAAAATTAGTTAATTAATAAAATGTATAATACAATTAAAAACTTTAAACTTATTATGTAGAAGTCTCAAAATTCTGAAAGGCCAAATGTATCAAATATGACAGACTGGACTTTAAAGAGTTAAATATGATTTGTAGTCACTGATTTTCATAGGTGTGAGTAGTAGGACACACACACAAGGTTTGCACAGTTAAAACACCTTGGGGTTAAATTGACTCCAGAGGAACACAGTGTTCAGCACATTGAAAAAAATATAATCATGAACATGATTGGTTAATCAGTTGTACCCATCAAATTAGAAAAAGTCATGAAATACAAAGTAAAAAAAAGAAAAAGGAACTATTATTATTTGAATGATTAACATTGAATGGTGTCAAATTGACGCGGAGGATAACAGGAGGGTCAAAAAGTGAATCGTAGCACCAATGCATTGTTTCAGATTGAGTTTGTGCTCATCACTCCTTGTGCGTACATATAATACAACATTCGCAAAACACACACACACACACACAAGAAACATCATGATTATAGCTGAGGTATAACAGTCACCAAACTGGCAATCCATATTTCATGTGTCAGATGGAAGTGAACTTTGATGAAAAGACAGAGGCTGCTCACTCCAATTTTCGGAGGAGTCCTCCAGATTAATTGCTGTAGCTCTTATCCCCCCATCCCACCTCGGCTTAGCCCTGAAGGAGATTTGCTCTGCCTATACCTTTGCCTTCATTCCACCACCCCCACCCCCAGCTGTAATCGGTAGAGACTGATGGAGGAGAAAAAAAAGTTACTCTTTTCACTCTCCTGTTCTTTCTCCGTCACCGCTCAGCCTCCCTCAGGCAAGAGACACTGCTGGTTCGTCGGTTAATGAACGTTGTGTACTTTTGTCACACTTATCAATCACTGCACATGTAGGTGTCATTTCAACATGTCTGCTCATTTGCCACTGTTCTTGATGTTGTTGTTTGTTCCCACACTGTGTGATAGTACGTGAGTCATGGAACCAACAAGGAGGAAGATGTGAGCTCAGAGTGAAACCTTAAAATAACACTGAACATATCGTGTTTGTGCAAATCCCCTGCCTCTTCTATTCCGTTGTTGTTTATTTACATTGGTCATGAAGGCATGCCATGACCCTAGTAAAGTTCAACAGGTTTGTGATTGCTAAAAAGCCTTTTCACGTTTTATTTATTTCTTTATTTGGGTTTTTATTTCTACCCAGTGAGGTTGGAGTGGCCTTTATTTTCACCAAAAGCATCCTCACAGTTTTGGACCTTTTTTTATTATTTTAATGGCTGTATTTCCATATTTAGGCAATCAGAAAAAAAACATTAGCATTTCCCATTGCACTGCTATGAGGAAATGCTTTCTGCTATGGCAGTGTTCTTCCTACGACCCAGCAGGCAATGGACTTTTTTCCCACCCACATCCTATCCACCCTCGCCGACTCCTACAGGCCAAACGCATGACTAGAACTGCTCATCTCTGGATGACTGAACCCAGCGAATGCCTGCAGGATGATACACTCTTTGGGCAGCACTCAAATGACTCTGGATGAATAACTAATTGGTTGGCTCACATATTAACATATTTTAACACCTACTATTCCGTGATCATGGAGGGTTCATCAAGTGAAATGCCTGAGAGAAGCTGAACAGTTCACAATAGAAATTAAAAATATCCTGATGAAGCGCTCCCATAAAACATGAAAATGAATTAGACACCTGCTGTATGACCAGACTGCAGTGTTAACATTAATTCTCCTATCGCTTCCATTAACGGTGGCTAAGTGCAATTTGTTTTCTACCAAAAAAGTAATGCAAAAATGATTATACTCTGTGGACGTTTGGCATTTTATTGAATAATACGTTATTATAATGAAATGTGAGTGACGTAGTATTTCAACAATTTCCAGAACATTCAATATCTTTGCTACATTTTGGATCTAATATGTTAAGCAAGTCCACAAAGTGTACAGGAGGTGCCTCAGTAAGTTGGATTAATATTTGATAGAAATGTTGCATCAAAGGAAATGTCCCAGAAATGGATGAGTGTGTGAGCATTAATCAAATTGCCCCCTCGTGCCTGTTTGAAGAAAGGAATACAAAAAAATATGTCTTCACACACATGCTCCCTTTCAAGTACTTCAGGGGTAAACATGTCTCCTTCATCGACAGAGGGCAAATGCTTCTGGCTTCACATACGAATGTAGATTCATAGACATTTTTCCCGATAAAAATGAAACCATGAAACTAAATTCTTCATGGCATTTGCCATAACAGTAATCTGTTAAGAGTAACCAAACCTGAGTAACCTGTTCACAACTTCATTCATCCTGCAGCCCCACAGTTGTAACTAGCAAACTGAGTTCTCAGTGTAAATGGAAGAATGGAGGATCTACATAGATATGGCTTAGACTTATCCAATCCCTGCAGAAACAAAACAATATTTCTGAAGTGTGAATATGTGTAAGATCATGTTTTCCCTTATGTTTTGCTCTGCACTCCCGATTTTGATACCTGACTGATTCAAAACGCAACACCTTGTTATTCAGTTACTTGGCTCAAACTTCACATAAAAAGACATGTTTGCTGCCGTTCGTCCACGGAGACACTCGCAGTTCAAGTAGTTTAACGTGCCGGATTGAACATCTCTGGATTCACATTATTCCATCTCCCAAATGTCACCAGTAGCTTAGTCTGAAATGAATTCATAAGGTAATCAGATTGGGAGTCAGAGTTCCCTCCTTAGAGGGATAAAATGCAGACTTTGAGCTTTTTGCTCATTCTTCATTTTGTTCATAAATCCTGAAAGGACACAAAATAGAGAAGCAGTCAACAATGTAAAGACAACTTGTCCGCCTACCAAAAAAGCCCATCAGGACTGTGAAGTAGCCCCAGTTCCCAGGTTAAAAAACAAGTATATCCCAGGGATAGAACCTGTTGTTTATGAGCATGCAGAGGTTGCATCTTGCCACAGAGACAGCAGTCCTTAATGCATGGAGGGGATTTGTCTCCATTCCCTGTCCTTTTGTCCTTGCATGCCTTTTTCTTTTACGTCTCCATTCTGTTAATAATACATGAATGTCCTCTTTCCCTCCCCTTCCCTCTCCCCCCTCTCCTCCCCTGTAGCAATTTTTGAACCCACGACCACTAGTGCTGTCTCAAGCCCAGGTCAGTATATGTCACCATGCTGTACACCAAAAAACAAAGAGGTCCGCTGCCTCACACTATCTCCAGCCAAAAGCCTTTCCACCATCTTAATTCATTTTAATTGGCTGGCTGAAATGCCTGCTGGGTGTACAGCTTTATTGTATGTATTTTATTTATTCTATTTTCTTTCCTTTTTAATATTTTTTTTTGTTAATTTTGGATTGGCTTCTATAGCCTGGCTACATATACTCCCTGCAGCCTGCGCCATCATGCCCTCTTCCTCCCCTCTCCTCTCATTACAGTAGTGTCATCAGAGTGGCTCCTCCATAGACCTCTGGGTATGATGCTTTCCATAATGCTGATGGCTTTTTCTTTATGGTTTTTTCACCACCAACATCCTCTCTCTCTCTCCGGCTCCTCTGTGCTGCCTAAATTCAGCATCAAAGGCAGGAAGCTGTTGGTGGCAAAGGCCCCTTGTTTGTTGTTTGCAAGGTGGAGGCTCTGCTGTCTTTGTACTTTTATCACTCCCTTTTTGTCTCCCTTTCTTTTCCTGTGTCTTAATCCTCCTTTATCCTTGGCTCTGCTTTCTGTCTCTGTTCTTTCCCCTGTCTAGAACAATCATTTGGCACGTTGCCACCCTCTTTAACCTGACGTCCTGACCGAGCTGCAGTTGGTGCTACACTGTCATTGTCGTCCTAGTCAATACCCCCCACCCGCAACTCCGCAAGCACCTTCATTGTACAGTATTCCACTGCTTCCATGTTCCAGCCCAGAATAATCTTCTATGTTTGGTTGTCTTTTCTCCCTCTCTACTGGTGTCATGCAAACCAGAGTTTGGTCTCTCATTGGTCACATTGTGTTTGCTCATCACTATTCATGGGCCCAGAAACATGCAGGAATGATCCGACACTGGAAGGTTTTCACCGGGACGACATTCACAACAGATTTAAAGAAAAAAAAAAACATGAAATATTTAAACATACTCAAATGCATCTGCACTTATAGCACATGCAGGGGCTCACAGTGCATGACAAAGCTGCTCGAATGTATCTGTGACTTTTCATTGCCGTCTTTGTATAGATTCTTATGGACTCTATTATGTGTTGACCCGCAGTCTCTAAGTGAGTCAGAAATATAATTATACTCGGTGATTCTGTCAGATAAGTCAAATTAACCTTAGAATCAACCAGCAATCCTGGCATGATTAAAAGACCAATGGTCTCACTTGTGAAGAGGAACTCACACTCTGGTCTTGTCTTGTTCCAAATGGTATTGTATGAGCCCCTCAACAGCTGGCTGGTCAAAGAGAATTATTTTACATCACTGCAAAAAAAAAATAAACATTGTTCCAACTGTTTAATTAGGTCTAGTGATTGAAGTTTAGTTGCTTTTATTTACCCTGTAAATGACTTTGGGAAGATTTGCTCCCAAAACAAGGAGTGTTTTTAGTTGCGTGAATCTGGAGATATAAGGTGGGGAAAAAATATTTCAATGCCTGAAGCCCAAACATCCATGATTCAGCCCATTCATCAAGTTCAGATGACAAAGATTCAAATTAAACAGTGTTAATAGGCAGCATGAGTCATTATGTTTTTTTGATATCTAACCTTACAGTATTCTGCTAAGGTTCAAATGGGACAAAACATTATCCTGTGGGATAATTAGATATTATTTTAACACCAGATATTGGTGTGGGGGGTTTTTACGCTGACTTTACAAAGACCAAATTTACAGACATCCTTATGCCTCCAGGATAGTTTTCACGATGATCAGCAGTCTCCACCGGCAGGAACTATGTGACAAGTGAATTCAATTATGTTATACTATATTGTGAAAAGTATTAGGAAAAATAGAGCCTATGCAGATAATGTTGTAGTTTTAGCCCCATATACGTGAGGCTGTCATCTGCAGTTGCCCAGGTGTGAGTTCAACCTGCAACCTTCTCTCTTTCTACTTCCTTCCTTACTTGTAACTGGGTTACAGTTGTAGAGTGTGCTTGCTGTTGTAGCAACACAACAGTGCGGAACCTTCAAAATTGTACTTTGGCAATGTTTTCAGAAATCTTCAGTACTGACCATAGTGCAAACAATAGTTTATCTTAAAGTGTTGATAATATTGAAGTCACCTATATAAGGAAGGACACCCCTGTTCCCAAAACAGGAGATGATGGACCCATGCTGGCATCGTACAATCACCCCCAAAAAACGGTCAGATCTCAGTGAAGATTCCTCGTGAACAGTGTGCTGTTCTTGGCTTTGTTGTGTTGGAAAAGCTGCATCCTGCCCGGTGGTGTCAGTAAAATTGTTACGGAAGTCAAGCTCTGTCTTTCAGTCTCAGCCTAAGCCAGCTGTGACCCCCAACACACACGCCCAAAACATTCACACTCAGCTCCATCTGTCACACTCCCTGCTTGCATCTCCAAGTTTTCTAACATCCAAACTCTGCGGTGACTGACATGTTCTTTTTCTACCCCTTCAGAACAATGACTCATATATATGTGATATTTTTAGAAATAATAATAATTCATCAGGCAGTATGGTAGTTATAACACTGTTGTCTCTCAGTAAAAGTAATGAATGTTCTCCCCTTGCTTGCCTGGATGAAGAAAATGGGTTGCTCTAAAATTGCCTATAGATTTGAATGCGAGTTTGAATGCTTGTTTGTCTCAGTCCGGCTTCTCGCCCAGTCTCAGCTCTCCCATTTCGACCCTCCATGGCCCTGCAAGGATCAGTGGTCACGGAGAGTGAATGGATGTTGACAGTGGGGTTGGGCGATATGGACCTCTGCATGTATCACGATATTTTTGGGATGTATCACGCTATGACGGTATAATTAAAGTGAGCGGAGTCTTGTATATAAAGCTACAAACCTTAACCCATATAATTAAATACACTTGTCTCAAATTGTAAATCATATTTATTGATAACAAAACTGTGCAATACAGCAAGTGCATTTAGTGTTCAGAATTCAAGTACACAGTTTAGTACCAACTGCAAATTGCAAAACAGTAATACAGCTAAATATTGTCTGAACTAACGGCGCAAACTTCAACTCAACTTTTGAAAGTTGTTTTGCATTGATTGGCTAAGTGTAGACGGGCTCACTGACTCCGTCTCACGCTTCATCGCACACTCTTCGTACTGAACTCTGCGCTTGCGTATGAGATGTTAGAACACATTTGTCGTGTTCCCACCTTTTGCCGTCACCGCTGCATTGCAAACTTTGCAAATTATGGTCTGTTGCTCCACATCTGCTCTATCGAAACCAAACCACTTCCATAGTACAGAGGTACCTCCCTGTTTGGCAACAATATCATCGTCTATATTCTCCACTTCTCCTCCTGCTCTTAAGCATTTCTCCGCCACTGCTGGACCATGCTGTGGTTCAAGGGAGACGCCAATACAGCGCGCCACGGCGGTTGCAGGAAAAACACGTAATCAAATTAGGGTTTTTTTGTTTTAAATGATTATTTGTACCGGAATAAGTCATTTTCTTATCATTGGAAGAATTTATACTGGTATATAAAAATTATTGCCCAACCCAAGTTGACAATTAGTGATTTAGATTAAATATTTAATAATAATTTGCATTCTTGTGGTGGAGATTAATTCAGCTCCACTGTCTGTACTTTAAATATGATAACTTGCCTCAAGCTATAGCTTAGCTTGCAGAGCTAATTCCAGACTAAAAGTAAAATGCATCCAGCACCTGCAAAGTTCACGCTTTCCTCCTGCTAAGGAAGTTATGCGTTCACGGGTTCTTTACCTGTGTAATTATATTATGTAATTTTACCTTTTCATCATGCTGATTATATTAATGCTATTTGTGTTATTTAAATAACTTTAAGCTTTACATATGCCTGAGTTGAATGCTTAGAGTGTTTATTATTTGAAATAGTTTTACTCCAGTATATGTTTACGTGTATTTGAATTTTGACTCTTGAATTTCACCTCCAGGTGTTTAAAAAACATTTTCTTTCCTTCTCAAGTGATCTTATCTCATTCACATTTTGCAGATATATTTCCATACTTGTCAGGGGATCAGAGACAGAAATAGAAACCGTCTGTTGTTGATTTAACAGAATGTTTTTTTTTCATCTACTGCATAAACTTTTGTAACGCCTCTGAATAAAATGGTAATATACCACTTTTATTTTTGCAATAAATGCCCTGGCTAGTTTTATCCTTAGCATATATGGCGATATATGTTTTTACCTATATTTGAGTACTGCAACAATACTGTATGGCAGCTGGCTTGATGCCACCCTGTCATCCCAAGGAAATGTAGATCTGTGATAATAGCATTTATATGCTCCCACAGGCTTCCACTTCTGTTGATCTGTGTAAATCACTTGACAGTAGAAAAACAATGTTCTCAACACTGTTCTGAGTCCCAACATTTGTTTTGTTTTTTTGTGAGACACGGTCTACAGTTATACTGTTTCAAGTAATATCACATGAATTATACATAATGTGCATGACTATGATTCCCACATGTCATTTTAGCTCACAAATATAAAAATGAGGGCCATGTGAGTGTAGCCAAGTGAAGATGATCATTTTTTATTATCATTTTTTATAAAATTCCCCCCCATAAGAAGTATATTGAGATTAATTGCAGAGAAAGTAAGTCTTGTGCTGTTGTCTTGGCTGCCTGGCATTTGTTTACACACCCACGCCCCCTTTCTTCATCTTGTTCATGAAGGTTCATGTGCTGTTAATAGTATCCATGATGGAACAACCTTTTTGAAAGCAGACATGATTTCATCCAAAATTGTTCCATGCTTACACAGTATTCTTTGAAATTGAAAGTCTCCTAACTTTAATGAAGACAGATTTCATATTGATTTAGATCCAGGCCATGTCATATGTCTTTCTTTATTCAAGGTCCAGGGAACAGCATCAAAGAAATAATCTACCTCATTAAGTATTCTACCAAAGTCCTCCAAAATTCAAAAGTCACTCACTCAGCTCCCCAGCGCTCAGGAGGCTGTGCTAATCAAATTATTTTTGTGAGCATGTAAGGCTTCTTTAATGAAAGGATAGCTTCCCAATTTGTGTCTGAAATCGAGATTTTATTTTATTTTTTGGAAGATGACTTTAAAGAAGGTTGCATTATGATTTTCCCCTATCACTTAATTTATCTGATGTACATCCAAGTTGGACCCCAAGGCGCATTTTGTTGATATTATACTGTGTGAAACCTTTTTAGTAAAGAAACAACTTACCATTTTCTCTTAAGTGCTAAATTAATATTCTCTCTTGGCTGTCACTTTGTAAATTTTAGACTGGATATTACTGGAAGAAGCTCATAAGCACATTTATCCTCTCTTTGAAACCATGTAATGGATTACTTTGGTCATTTAATCCGCAGCTGACTGTTTTTTTTTTAATGCAGTTGCAACATTTTTCTAACTTTAGCTCTAATACATAATGCATCTTTAACGGCACTCATTAAATGTTAATACATTTTCAACTTTTTTTCATGTTTCAGTGGGAATTAATAGTGATAAAAGAGATACTGTTTGGAAGCACATTTTAAACGTGAAATCTTCCAGTGTTCAATGGGAGCGCTCCATTATGGATGAGGGACAGCCCCTCTGTCGAGGCTGATTATTGGTTGCTATCAGCTGGTGCCTTGTAATGAAGGCAAAGTGACTTTGAGATTATTTTTGTTTGAGAAGCATCTTCACTGTCTGGGCTATTGTCAATATGGTGTCACATCAAAAAGATATGTTTTCCCTGGTTATATTTCAACATGAAAGCTACAGCATCATAAGCCACTAAAATAGAGAAACTGCCACCCGTGTTGTCTTATTCAAGGAAAATGATTTTACAGCTTGAACTCAGAGCTCACTACTTTCATAACAGATAATCTGGCATATATTATAGTCCATCATCCTGATTTAACTGGTGTGAACAGGAAAATAGTAAAATTGCCAGTAACTTATGAAAGTACAACAATATTAATTTAACTTTAATACCCTTCTGATACCCCATTACATTCTTAATTACCATCAGGATTGTGTGATGAACTCTGATACGTAGCGATTGGTATTGGTTTCTGTGGATGTCGATGCCTTACTCGTTTCACCTTTGGTGCAAGCAATTGCGTCAATCAGTAGCAAGTACCAAATGTTTCACATCCCATATTTTGTCTTTTCAGACTTTTCTAGCTCTGCAAATAAGCAGTCTGACAGTCAAATGAAAAGAGGTACCAAACTAGATGCACCGTTTTGTTCTCACCACACACACACAGTCTGTGTCCCATTTTACCCCTGAAGCTCCCAAAGACCTGTAAATCAACTATGGCAGAGTTCCTGATCTTGAAGTTATGTGTTTTTGCTGGAGCTCAGAAGTTTTGGATGAAGTCAGCATCATGAGATCAACCATGCAGGGCCCCCTGAGTATGAAAATCTACATGAAGCTGATGACAGTGTTTCTTTATACTTCAGCAGCCAGAAGCTCACGCCAGAATTTCTGAAGTTGAGTTCCGTAAATTGGCAATTGTAATATATGTAGGCACCGATTTGTCTAGTTGGCTGGTTTGTGAGTAATCACCAGCAACATAGATGCACTCCACTTATGAAATAACCAGCGCATCTTCCACTAATAAGCTTGTATTTTACAGTTTGATTGGAATGGCATTGTAAATCATAGAGACCTGGAGTAAATTCCAGAGTAAACAGCAATCCCTCTCCTCGCCCAGCGTGCTTGGTGTCAGAAACGCTGAGCTACCCACAGATAATCCTTTTTTGGCAGTGCATTTTCTACCAGCCTTATCACTTGTACAGTGGCAAGATCACGAGGCGTGCAAGCCCCTTCTGCCGCCGCCGCCCTGACTCCTATCCAGTAGAGTTTGTTTTGAGGCGATATGCTGACCTTCATTTTTACTGACAGCAAGATTTCCCAATCATTTCTGGAAGGACCCGATAAGCAGATGGCATGTCATCTATCACACTTGACCACTAGATCCCTGGACAATGTTAATAGAGGAAGGGTTTTGTCCTGTCAACTTGGAAGGGTGTGAGCGCCCCCCCAGTTGAAAACCTGTTGCAGTAGTAAACTGGTTTGAAGCCACGTTAAACTATAGCATGAATGATAAACTCTGAAACAGAAAGTATAATTAGATAGATGTGGATACAGTTTTATTTCCCATTTAGTTTTGCCTACTTTATCACAAATTAATCCAAGACTAATTTGTTTCCTCCTTGTTTAGATGATGCAGCAATTGTGAGCACTTCAGCATAAAGAATTCTGTGTACGTGTAATAACCACTTACAGTATTAACCCATTTATTAAGGCAAATGAACTGATGGCGGAGAAACTGAGGGTGTCTTCTTTAGCACTGACTCAGAGTGCATTTAGAACTCTAATTAAGGTCCAATTAAAACTTTCCCCTCCAATCAAATTATAAAAACTGATAATTATCCACATTTCACCATCCTTAGTGATCACTGTTCTTTACTGAACCCTCCGAGGATCCTGCTTCTCACCTGTTTTTGGTGGGTTTCTGGTGTAAATGGCTGTGCTGCTCTGCAGTGGATTATTCCGCTTACCCTACATCGCTTTGACCGAGTCTCTCCGCCTTCTGTTTCCAGCTCAATCCCGTTCCCTTGTTCCCACATGAACAATTCTCTCTGATCATCTCTTCCTCTTTGCATCACTTCTGGAATGTCGGCCATTAAAAAAAACTACACAGAAAAACTGTGTCACTTTTTTTTTACTCTGTTTGTCATCCATGTGTATTTGTCAGGATTTGTGAGAGTAATATTGGTGGTCGCTATGAAATCTGTCAGAGCCTTTCCAGTTTTTAAATCGTGTCAAAGAATTCTATTTCTTGCCTTTATTTCTGCCTGTTATTTGTGCTTTTGTTGCAGGCGGTGTTTTTTATTTTTCTGTTACTGTCACTTCTAAAATTGTCTTTCTCATGTAGCTTTTCAGACTGTAAGTCGGCAACTTTCACACGTCTGCCACTCTACTCAAAATATAATATTATTCCTTATAGACCAACATTACTTCATTTTTTTTGAAAGTTTTGGCTAATAGAATATATCAGAAAAGGGAAATTACTGTTAAAGAAACAAAATAATTTGATTTTTTTTTTGTCAATTCAAACCTTTTTTCCAACTTGAATTGACTCTCTCACCACAGCAGTCATGGTGATGAATAGCATGTTTCAGTGGGAAAGATGAGTTTTGCTCCTCATAACAACAGACATGACTGCTACTGCTGTGTGAGAGCTGGAGCAGAAAATGGATAGTCATTTCCTTTAATGGTCACGAAAAGCTGCTGTAGAGATTCAGTCTTGGACTGTAATTGAGACACCAGGGTATATTCCCTTTCTGGACAGACTCTAATGGTTACTGCATTAAGGAGGATGATTGAAGAAACCCACACACTTACAGTAGAAGCTGCAGTAAATCAGGAAGAAGTGTCTTTTTGGGTTCAGACTGTGCACCAGCTCGGGTCTTGCCCCTCTCTCTCTCATCTTTGGTGAAAGCACTCAGCAGAGTTAAAGGGGTATAATTTTGAAGTAAAAGATTACACTTTTATCTGTAACAGAAAGATAACTCTGGGTAATTTGTCATTGCCCTTGGACATTCAGTAAATGCATTATTCAGGTTATGTACTCACCGGTGTTTGTCCATATGTCTGTCTGTTAGCAACATGCTCAAAAGGTTCTCTACAGATCTTGATGTTGTGGGTGATACCAGGAACAGATAATAAAATTTTGGTGACGATCCAAAAGAGATAGTGGATTATGGATCACTTTGAAATGTTCGCTAACATTGCAGTCAATGGAGCTTCAAAATTTGTTCCTCAATATCTCGGTTGATTGTTGACTAACGTTTATGGAATTTGACAAAGTCATGTAGGCACTGTCTTAGGCCAGAATTTGATCTGGATCAGATTCAGAATATTACATTTTAAAATTTAATCAAGTGTGATTCACTTTAACTTTTCATGGTTGGTTAATGAAGATACCAAGGACAATTCAGAACCTTTAGGTGATGATCCAGATCACCATGTGGATGGTGTAAATTCAATTATGAAGGAAATGAGCTGCTCGACGGAGGTCCGTGCTCTCCGAGTGCTTTTCTAGTTTCATCTTCAAATTAGTCTTTCCTGTCTGCCAACATATCAAGTCTCGCTCCAAACACCTCCACAATGGCTTTTTTTTAGATTCCGTCTTATTTCTTTTGTCCTGTTTGATGTCTCCAATCTCTCCCCTCTGCCCTCTCTCCATGAACTCTACTCTCAGTGCAGTGCTGCTGCTGCAGTGTCGTTTCATTCTCGCCAACAATCATGTCTGAGGTCTGAGCTTCTTCAATCTTAGATCAGTCCAGACTGCCCATTACCCACAAAAATGTAACACACGTTTGTCCTGGCGAAAACAAACAAAAGAAATTACACTGACAAACAAGATGTGTCAAAGCATTTTCTTTCAGTTCATTTCTATTTTATGCATTCAGTTATAGCTGTGCACACTAAATTACACACTAGCAAATGCATGAAAGCAACACTTCAGTCGCTGCCTCAAGAAAAACATTTTAATAGACCCAACAATAGATGCCAGTGTCTGCAACAAACCACCGATGAAATGATCAGATCATGCTTTCGCTCTGTTTGCCACCCCTCATGGGTCCTCAAAATCTTTTTACTGACAAGCCACACCTTGAAAACCTTGGAGATTTTTAAATGCAGTTAGAAAAGGTCATGACATTCTGAAATGTCATTCTCTTTGGGTAAATGGCTTGGATATCGTCTCATTAAATAAGGCTAGTCCTATATCAGCTCAAATTCAGCCGTCTTTGGCCTCTTCGGTGTTGCCGGTCCTAATACTACAGGCTCTCGGTGCAAGTTGGAGCGGTGTCACCAAGCATGATGCACTCCCCAGGAGGCTAATAAAGAGTGCAGCACACAAGTTCCCATTCAGTGCTAGAGTGTGCATGTATGTGTGAGTTAGTGGCGGATGGCTGGGATTCATTGCTAACAGTTAATGCACTTTTTTTAAAGCACACATGGAAACGTGCATCACGCATAGCTCACTGCGCTCTTAGTTCAATTCACTCCCGCCTTCAGTTTTTCAATGGCATGGAGCAAATACGTGTGGTTTAGGGCGAAGCCCCCAAAAAGAGGTCATTAACCCTTTAGTATTCCCCTGCCTTGCAGCTGATGTGCTATTCAAGGCTTCTAACAAGGATGCATCCTCTTAGCATACATTACTGATAAAGGAAGTGAACACTCTGGGAGATGCCTTTGGCTAAACTATCTTGAGACGTAATGCGCCAAGGCCTCTGATGTGATAAACGGCCACATTTTTAAAATCAAAGCCCTTCCTTCCTGTTCAAATAGGCTAACGTGTTTGAAGCAATCAATTGCCCAAGTTACTCACCAGCCAGAGTCGTGTCACCATCGACACTGTTAATTAGCCCTGACGGATCCAGGCGCTTTTGTCTCAGCACCTTTGTAAGGGGACGAGTGGATTAGAGTATTCTACCACACATTTTTTATTCCTCATGCCATCTTGCATAGGAACATCTCAGTGATGGTGGGAGGCTCGGAGTTGGGCCTCCAGCCGTACATCTGCATCCTAACATGAAGCAACGAATAATAACTGGAAATGGACTTGTGTCTTTCACCAGTAATGAATCATAGAAGGGATCCGATATCACAATTACAGATTATCGCTTATTATTACAGAGACAATTTGTTTTTATAGCTTTTATATGGTTGAAACTAAATTGCATTTTAATACTCTGTAGTTTACTTTGAAGATATGCAGACTCTTTTATATGAGTTTTGAGATGACAAGCAACTCCAGTATTTAGTTAAAATCATATTTCATTAAGAATTTACTTTACATTTATGTTTGTTCTAAATTTTAAGTATCAAGACATCCGATGCAAAAACCAAAACCAGCGAATAATGATGGGTCGTCTGTGGATCATGAAAACTTGGCTTATTCCTTTATGTTATGAAAACCATAAAAAATAATTCTTCCATTCCAATGAGTATGAGCCCTGCAATTTATTTTGTGCCCATCTTACACATACTGCCACTGTAAATATTAAAGCACCAAATGAACAGGTGTGTCATTTTTCAGTGAGTCTGCAAATTAAATCCAGGAGAATCCCACTTGCAGCCTTTCTGTGAGGAGTTTGCATTTTCTCCTCGTGTCTGCGTGGGATCTCTCCGGGTTCTCTGGCTTCCTCCCACCACCAAAAAAACCCCATGCAAAATTAGGTGAATTGATTGCACTAAATCAGGGCTGTCAAACACATTTTCTCCAAGGGCCACATTAGCATTATGTTTGCCCACCAAAGGCCAAATGTAAACCATAACACAGTAAAAAATGTAACTAAATGTAATGTCATTTAATGTAAAATAAATGTAACTACTCCTTAACATGCTGTTAAATAACTATTTATTTTATTTAACTCTTTAGCAGCCCCAGTAATTACAATAAAATATTCAGTTTTGATGTCAATTTTTTTTTAAAGATAAAGCCATACTGTAAATGAGAAAAATCATAAGTATGAACCAAAGTTTGTGATGGGAATAAATTAACATAACATCTAATAATGTGGAAAAGTTCCATTCAAATGCAATCATCACGCAGGAACAAAGGTAATACAAAAGGTAATACAAAGGATACAAAATCAAAGCAAAACCAAAAAGCCACCACCTTGTCTTGTCATGGACATGTGCAAACCAAAAACAACAACCGGAGTGGGCAAGATAAAGAACATTCCCCGAGTTAATGCCGCAGAAAAGACGTCACTTTCAGGATCAGCACTGGACAGCTCCATATAGCCGACTACCTATGGAGTGGTCCAGTGCTGATCCTGAGCGTCATATGTACATATGTACATATGGCGCTCAGCAAAAATATTATCTAACACAAGTTATGGCATTAACTTTGTTCAAAAGACTTTTGTCACAGTTGAGAGGGGCAGAACTGCAGTACATCCAACACATGTGGGCTGTTAAGAACATGTGTGACAGATGCAGTATTTTACAAAAACAAATGTCTGCACACAGCTCTCGCGGGCCAAAAGAAATTACTTGGAGGGCCACATTTGGCCCCTGGGCCTTGAGTTTGACACATGTGCACTAAATTGTCCATAGGTGTGAATGTGTGTGTGAATGATTGTCTGTCTTTGTGTGGCGCTGCGATGAATATGTGTGTGTGTGTTTGCAGCTCCTGGTACCTTGCTGAATTTAGCCAGGGGTCAATCCACCGGTCCAATTTGTCAGTAAACGCAGATTTATTCCCCTCAGTGATCTCAGTCAATAATGTTTGACCTCATGTGAAAAACAGGAACACATAGCTAGAGAGAGAGAGAGAGCGGTACTTGCATACTTCGATGCTGCAGTCAACACCACTCCCCCCCCCCCCATCAAAGAGAGAGAGTATGTGTCACCATCATTTCTGGTATTTATGCAGCCATGAAAGTTGCATATTGATAGTGTGGGTGCGTCAGATGGGATAAGCCAAGGGAAAGGCTAAAGTGGATTTGGAGTGTGTGTGTGTGTGTGTGTGTGTGTGTGTGGGGGGGGGGGGGGGGGGGTTCTGTTCAAGCAGATAAGAGTAACATTTCCTTTTTTGGATGTGACACATTTCAGAGTGAAGTATTGTCTGCCTTTATTCATAAAATTATAACATCCAGTCAAGCATGTTTGTGATGCACGAAGCTGCCTTTCAGGAAAGCATGTTGACCTATGCAGCTAAACCGAGTCACACATGGGGAAATGTCTCAATGATACCAGTAACTTTTGCAATTTTCATTTAATTGTACGTACCATAGTTCCTTTTTTTCACACGCGAGGAATATTATACATAACGTTTTCACAAATGCATTTATCTGAAACGCCACTTTGTAGTGTTTTACATTAAGAAGGCATATAAAATAAGTTGGAACGATACATCAGCTCCCAACTTAACCCTTTCTAAATGGTGTCTGGCTCATGTGGCTGTGTGGAATACACATCTGAATCAGTGGTGCTCACTTCAAGATGGTGCAGCTTTTATCTGAACCTCCTGCAGGCACACAGCTATGAGGTGGGGAGCAGAAACTGGAGTGCATCGACTGCCTCAGGTTCTGTCTCAGTGTAATAAAAGAATATTTCATGCGTGACACTCTCACAGCCTATGGGCGTGCACCAACCAAAGCAGACTTTAAGCTAGCAATAATTAACATCAACATATGGCTCGTGCCTCTGTTGGATTGTGCCCCTCCTCTGCGCTGCCTCAAGTTGAATGCAGTGCCTGAGCTACAAATATTCCACTGCTCATGCTAATCACTCTGCAATTGATTCAGCCCTATTTGGGCCAACAATTTCTGTAAACCACAGAATTGATCTGAGAGAAATCAATTAACAGCTCAGGATAGGTAAATATGAAGAAAAACTATGGATTGCCCTCCATACACTGTGACCATCTGTGCAAATTCTAGTTCGGGCTCATGTGCTTGTGCGGAGACAGTTTTGCACAAGCAAATTCCAGTCAGGTTCGAATAGCCCCAGGTGAACTGATAACCAGACAATGTGCAGTGATAAAGTTATCTCATATCCATCAAGAAGAAAATGCTCTTAACCCTCCACATTCAGGCCGGCTGTGTTATCAGCACCATAATGGAAATTGATAAAAGAGGGCTGTCTTATCATAATCCTACATACATAACAGCAGGGAATTGCGATTTAAGGAGGCTAAAGGCGAAAGAGATTGGTAAAAAAAAAAAAAAAAAGGAGTGGGAAGGAAGAGATAGTTGCCTCCTGGTTGGAGATCAGATCTTATCGGACTATATTGATGAGGCAAATCATGGAGATGCGAGTACAGTAACGCTGGCTTGTCATCAACATTCCTCATAACCAGCCAGATTGTCGCCGTCATCATCACAGGGGTGCAGTCGCCAAGGAGCAACTGACTCAGCAAAATCCTTGGGCCCGCGGCAGGAAAACAAAAAAAGCCTGATAGGCATTAAAAAGTGAGAGAGACAAAGGGAAGGAATGGGGAATTATTAGAGATCGTGGAAGTGAGAGACCCAAATATGAGAGGAGGATAATTATAGCAATAGTGAAAATGAGAGAAAGGAATGAGGAGCTGCATGAACCTGCTGACATTGTTTGTTTGTCCCTGTGTATTTTATTAAGCCTCAAACATTAGAGAGATTTAGTGGGAGTGGCAGCCAAAGTCATAGAGCCATTATACTTTTCAAAATGCAGTGATTAAAATATGTGCACTGTTTTTTTTTCTTGTTTATTCCCAGAATGTGCTGATGTAGATTTATTCTTTATATTTGTAAAAACAGGAGGGGAGAAAAAGTATAAATCATTTTGTTAATGGAGATGTATCCATCGTCGTGCATATAAAGGACATCATTTGCAAGCTCATTGATTTCCTGCAGAAAGTATGTCCTTGAATTGATGGGCGCCATAAAAATGCATGCAGGTCACTCTGATTCTCAGCAGACTCCACTATTCAGCTTGAATAAAAGGAACACCCGTACAGTCTGTTAAAGGAAGAGGAGAAGCCTGAGCGAGTGAGACGTCGATCAATAATGAACAGGAACCGTATCTGTATGTAGAACGCCGGAAATGTCTTCTCAGTAAGGATTTCTTCCTCCAGCTCACACTGTCCAGATACCCTGCAGAGGCGTTGATTAAGTCAAGTTGAAGGCCAAAGCCTGCCTGTAATCGAGAGCCCCCAGCTCACTAAGTAAGCTATCAGGTGACCCGTCTCCCTTTCTCAGTCACTCTCCATTTCGATATTAATGCTGAGAGGAACCATTAGAGCTTGATCTTCAGCCCCAAAACACATTCTGCTGGATGATGATAACCAGGATCTGTAGAGAGAGAGAGATAGGCTGTGTGTGTGTGTGTGGGGGGGGGGGGGGGGGGGGGGGGGGGGGGGGTATGGCAGCACTGGGAGGTGGAGGAAGGTAAATGATCTCTGAAGGCCATCTTATTAATGGAAGCTTTTCATTACTAGGACTAATGCAAATGATTGGTAGAGCTAATGAGCTTGAAGGTCCGTGTGAATGAGGACCCCGTGGAGCAGAAGTGTGTGATGATCATAGCGGGAGGCGAAGGTGATGAGTTCTCAACATCATATCTGGACATGATGAACATTTTGCTTATACAATAACTGGAGGAGTGGAGAGAGAAATGGATGAAGGCGCTGAAGGGTCTGCATGTCGATTGTGCGCCGACTCAATATGGCAGCGTGCTACCAGAAAGAGGGTGCAAGATGAATGATAGAGGAGAAGAATGCATTTCACTTTCAGTGGAGTGAAGTGAGCTATCGCTATCAAGTGTTTGCACACGCTCGGCGTAAAGGCACTTTAAAAGACGATGAAGTGCAGCACACACTTTTAGGGCAGAGCTCATCAAATGTCTTGGGTGTTGCATGATATGAGTTTGGACTGAAACGAACCAAGCCAGACATTTTTTTGTGGTTGTACTGTTAAAGACACCCTTGGCGGTTCATGGGAACCTCGCGTGTAGAGGGATTCAGCTCGATTTACAGCATGATGTGTACAGGATCAGTTCTGGCTCAGGATTGTCTCATGTGGGCTCTCACAGTGGTGGTGGTGGGGGGGGACCAAAGGCCACTGATGATTGATGGTCAAGGACACTGAACCTCTCCCCAAGCCCCCTGCTCAGAAGAACCCGGCTCTGAAGCTGTGTCCTCGGGGATATTGGAATGCTGCATGCCTGACTGTGTGCTGTTCACGACAGCCTGCTTGGAGGATACGACCAATTTAAGGGATGAATCATCCTTTAAACGACAGAGAAATGAATTTGGGACTCAATCCAGTGGATTTTTTTTTTGGGGGGGGGGGCTTTTTGCATTTTCTCATATGCATTAAAGAACTTGTGTGAAATGTGACACTAGCCAATATGGCCTTGAGGGTTTCTGAATGGATTTGCACAAACCTGACAAACCCAGTGTGCCTGATGGGCTGAGAAGAGGAAGGGAAAGGCACTCACACTATTACTTAATGAATGGTGACGTTCCAGTGAATTACAGAGCAATGCATAACACTCGAGGTGGTGCTCAACAGAAACCCTGCACCGAGTGCTCCTGTTGCGTATTTCAGCACGATTCATTATCTGTGTCACCAGTGACTGAGGTTAAGGACCTTAGCATTTGTTGTGCATGTGAAATGTGGGTGACAAAACTGCTGTCGATGGAGATTTGAGAGGGAAGAGGGAGGGAAGAAGGACAAGAGAGAGAGAGAGCACACTATTTAAAGCTTATGGCTTCAGTCCAGAATCAGAGGAGAGCGCCAGGGATTGTTATTTTCATATGAGTCTTGCTGGAGCTTGGGAGGCTTTAGTTTTTCATTTCAATTCAGTTGCAAAACAGTAATTGAAGTGTATAGCTTTCATCTCCACTTATCTCCTCGACTCCTCTCCCTTTGGAGCCCTGCTTGTCTTCCCACCATTTGCGCATCTTGACGCTGTTGGTTTCTCTATGATATATTGTCTGGAATGCTGGTACATTATTGTAGCTCGGTACTGATGTGCATGGCAATTAAATTCAAACCCCAAAGAGCTATAGCTCAGGCAGAGCCCCCTCCTCTTCCTCTGCTTTCCCATCTGCAGAGTCGTTCTCGCACCCCTTTCAATCACTGTCCTTCCTTTTTTCCCGAACTCTCTCCTCCTTTGATTCCCCTTCGTCTCACCCGTATCTGTCTTTCTTTTGTGCGTACTTTCTCTCCGTCTCTGTTGCTTTCCCCTTTCCCTATCCCCTTCATGTTAATAAGCAGAATAATTGTGTTGCAGGCAGTTCCTGGTCGGGGAGTTAATTAAAATGGCAAGTTACAACCCACACAGTCAAAACAATGGAGGCCGCCGCTTTTTCTCAGTGACACAGGAAGATATTAAACAAGGCCAAAAAACAAACACTATGAGGAGGAAGGCTGACTTTCCCCAGCCTCACTAAACATTTGCCCTCCTGGATGCAACTGAAGGGTTTATTATGGTGGTATCCAGTCCAGTCAACATTAGTCCTAGCAGAGAGCCAGTGTTTGCCCGTTTGCTCCCTGAACTGCTGCATGAAAAGCAGCCGTGTGTCAGATTTTAACTGCGGTAGTTACTGAGCCAGAAACTACACTGACACTGATAAAATGAGAAACTGAGAAAGGGCAGTAGTGGCATCTGTCTATTGCCTACCCGCCACCACAGACACACACACATATGCACACACAATTCTGCTAGCGTGGCTAGCACGATACAGCACGCTCAGGCTCTGGCAACGTTGCGCCGGCAGAGCAGGACAAGAGCTGTTGCTATGGTTACCCTTTCTCGGCTCGCTCTCACAGCTCGGGAAAACTGTGTCATTATCCTGTACTTTGGATGGGAGAAGAGAGAGCGGGAGGGAGGATACGGGGAGAGAGAGAGAACGAGGCACAATGAAGAGACAAAGATGGGAAGGCAGACAAAGGGAGGGATAAGAGAGGAGCATGCACCGAACGCACACATCATCAGAATGTGTATCCATCTTTGCCCCTCTAGGCACTGATATTTACTTTTCTGTTATATTTTCATTCGGTCAGTGAAGCTACTTCTCTTTTTAAAAAGGTAGACGTCAAAACTGGCAAATAATGCTTTAAAATCTCCCGTAAAAGCAGCGCTGTGTCGGGTGATAATGAGAGGTGTGTCTGTTTCCTCTCTCACCGCAATCTGCTGTTAAAATCGTCACCAAACTTTCCATAATGTCGGTAAAAAAGATCAATCTCTGCACCATTGCATTTATTTTAAAACACTGGCGGCCATATTCCACTCTAATGGCCAGCAGTTTGTGTTCTTATTGAATAAATACTGGATAACAACCATAACTACAACACAGCGAGATAACAATCCTCTCCTGCAAATCCTCTACCGGTTATTTATAACCCCAGGAATAAATGGAGAAATTGACTTTATATGTTCATGGTTTTGTGCGTGTGTGTGTGTGCGGGCGCCTGACATGAGGTTTTTACTTTACTCGGTGTGTTTGTGTGACGTGAGGTCCACATCGCAGGAATAACATTTTCAACTAATTACCTGGCCGTGTAAATAGTGGTACCCTGCTGATATGTGCTGTGCAGCACATGATTTCCCCTGACAGACCACAGCCCGGCTTGCTGCACGGTGCGTTTGCATGCCTGTGCGTGATGGTGTGTAGACATGCATGTCTACACACAAGTGTGTGCGTTACAGTGAGAGGACAGGTCTTGTAACATGCTCGATGTGTGTGTAGCTACAAGTTAGAGGAGGCAGAGTCACCCCTCCAAATGAAAGGCTGCCGTCTTCATCTCTGTCCATCTGACACATCTCTCCAGAGAGACCCGCTCATATTACTGTGGCTGTCCGCTGCTCCGAGAAACACAAACAAACAAAGCAAAGCTGCCCATGATAGGAAAGCAAAGGCCGAGCGCAGCCCTCGTCTGTTCTCCTCGCCCGCACTGACAGCTTCTTTAGTAATGTTAAAGACAGGAATTGGAAAAATGTGCTTTGTGAAAGGTATTTTAGAAGGTTGGTGTTACGTAATAGAGTTTTAAAGGTATATTTCTACTTTGTCGGATATTTCATTGTCAATGTGTTGAAATTGTCCCGCCTCTCACAGCACAGTGAGAGAGCTGTCAATTAATCCCCAGAATCTGTTCTGAGGAGAGGTTTTAATCACCGGCTTTAGTGGACTACAATCATACAGATTGTACGTTAGAGAGCAAGATGATAGTGTCGGCGGTGAAAAAAAGCCGAAAAGGTCATTAATAAAGGCTAAATAAATGCTCCCAACTTGCTGTCTCGTTGCAAAATAATTGTCTCGTTGAGGCTCTTGGCACATTTCAGATGTTTATGAGTTGTCAGTTCAACCCAAGAGTCATCTCCCCTTCAAACACGGGGAAATTGTTCCTCTTCTTTCCTATCTCAGTGGCACCTGTAATGTATTTACAGAAATTTACAGAAATTAGCCTTTGGCTATAATCTGGCATATTTACATATTTTAATATGTACTGTCCCTATTTAAATTATTTAATTAATTAAAATAAATTAAAAATGTATTTATTTATATGCATTGCTTATTTTTAAATTGCATCTGTAAAGATAGGCGCGTAGCCTGACTTAGCAGATGACACATTGCATGATCCCCTCACATTTATCTCGTGTTGGACACAGCATTAGGATTACCATTATAGTAATTCTAATGTTTTAAAGTATGATGATAACACTTCAATAGTTCAACTACTGTAGGATCCAACATGCAGTTGAATGTAATCGGTATATATTTGATTTCACAGAATTTGAGAACTTCTTCCGCCTCTGATCTGCAGAGCTAACGGCAAAGCCGTTAAGGTTCCTATAAATGGAGTAACCAATTCAAAACCGCAGCGGTACAGTAATTGCAGTTTTTACAGCCTCATTTGGAAGCGCCATACAAAGCTTACTGTGGATTTTGAAATGGTTGGTGCAGCTGAGTAAAAGTGCAATCAACACTAATCAGAGCTTCTCTTATTTCCTTGCCCACAGCTCCCAACACTGCACCCTATGGGAGCACAGGAAGTGCATACATCCCGCTGGCCTGCCGATACCTGGTCCTGGCTCTGTCTTCCTTCATCAGCATGTACTAGCAGAGGCCAGCCCAGACACAATGACTGTGGAGAGCATTTATGAATCCTTTTTGACATTGCTGATGGCTGGAATCGAATCTGGTACAGTTTTGCTGAAAAGCCGTGAGAGGAGAATAAGCAGCGTTACTTTCTGTGGAATTTTATTTTTCTTTACCTTTTTGTCGTGTAAATATGTTGATGTTTTTCTTTTATTTTTTATTATGATCATTATTTCCTCTCTTGTTTTCTGATTGATTGACCACCTTGTAAATTGTTGCTCAACCCCCACTCCTACGCCACCTACATTCATATCAAAAGCGCCCCCAAACTTCCCAACTGAGCTACTTTCTCTGAAAGGCAAAAGGTCATTTTCATCTTTTTTTGTACGTGACTTAATTAAAAGACAACTTTACCATGTCAGTACACATTAATACCACAGAGGGTTGTATTGAATGTATTATAAGTTGCTTGAGAGACATTTAGATCCTGAACAATAGAAATTTGAATTATGGCGTGTGCTTAAAAAACATGGGGGGAAAAAAGACAAAAAAGGCAGTGGTTTTTTCTGGACCTGTATTGTCAAAAATGTCTCATTAGGTGGATGAACAGTGTTAAAGGTGTGCTTTGTTTTATTCTGAAGTGGGTCCTCGACTTACCATGCCTGTCAAATGGATTTGATCAGGCAGCTGTCAAAGTAGCAAAGTATACCATCTTGTATCTTTATACTTTAGTAGAGTGTAGGCTTTTGTTTGAAAGCGGGGCCAGCTTCTCTCATTTGACCAAGATCATGACGTTTGTGCAGTTGAAGGGAGGAACACTGATTCCCGATGTTTACATTTTTCATGGAAATGTGAATCCTCCAGCGTATACGCCATGCTTCTTTCAGTGACATTCTTACAGTTCAGGAGAGAAAATCAGAGCCCGAGTTTAGCTGTTAAGCGTCTCCCCTTAAACATCGGGCTCCCAGTGGGCCGCTCAGCAGAATCGCCGAATTTGTCATGTACCTACGGATCAACTACTTGCCGAAAGCCCACAGCGACTCATTGTGGGTCAGTTGAAGTTCTTGGCTGGCTTTATACATAGACAATGGATTCTGGGAAAACGTAATTCTGCAGAACAGTATTTAATTCCTCTGTTTTTCCTTAGAGATGATTCAATACTTGAATATATTGCAGTCTCTTGAAAAGTAAATATATATATATATATATATGTCTACTTTAAAGTACCAGTTATCAAATAAAGGCTGTGAAACCGTAGAGCTGGTGGCCATGCAGTTTAAGGTTTCCAGCAAATACATTAATATATTTAGTGATTTCTAAAAGTCATAAAACAATTAAGCATTTTTGACACCAACAAGCAACAGATTGAAAAACAATGCTTATGAACATGCCAATTGCTACAAACATGGCTAAAGGCTATTTCAATATAAGAAGATTTACCATCAGGTCATTTTTCTTCACTGCAATCAGCCATATCGAGACTCAGATTGCTTCTCATTTTAGCCAGACTGTCACGGCATATTCATTGTCGAGTATCTTCACACTATGGCGTAAACAGAGATATTGTACTGTATTGCCTTAATAGTACCGTATTAAAACAAGTCTCCTATAAAGAACTTCCGGAAGCTTTCAATGAGACACAGCTCTGTTTGACATGCTAATGATTATTGAATCTTTCCAACGAGGAATAAAATTCAGAATCAGTAAATTCAGTATGTTCAAATAAGCCAGTTGCATCTACGCAAGATGCAGTTTGTGTCATCCAGGTTGACTTGTTATCTAATCTGAACTCGGACTGTGTTGTATTTTGCCCTGAGATTTAGGGACGAAGAGTAGCCTAGTTCATGCAGTATTTTCACGTGAACTTGTAACTGCAAACCGAGAGAGAAATAGCCATCGCAGTAAAAAGACTTAAAGCACAAACACTGTTGTTACTTTTACGTTTTGTGAGGATTTGTTTTTATTGTCTGCTAAACATTATATTTCTTTTGTTGTTTATACTGAAATGGTTATCAGCTTGTTTTACAAATTATGAAAATACTGCATCATATGATCTTGTTTAAACGTTGAGGTATACTGAAATGGGTCAGACGTATATTTATTCTCTTCATTTATGAAAACAATGTATAAAAATACATTTGAAACATGTAAAACCGGATATGCGACATTTATTTGAATGAGGCAGTATGGCATAGTTTATAATGCTGTTGGGTTCATTTAGATGCCAGCACTGTTTTCTTTTTTTTTTTTTGGCAGATGTGTGCATTCAAAAGAACAATGTTTGCAATCAAATTACCTACTTTTTGAAGAAAAAAGGGTGCGAACCAATATTACAGTATTATAGAACAGAATAAATGTGTGTATATTTGGAGAAAATAGGATATCTTTTGATCTTTAGAGCCAGTGTGTAGTCATAGTTTCCACACTTGCGTGTTTGACGGTGTGCAGAGAGTATGGTTGTGCTGCATGTCAAAGTTAACCTGTGTTTTTGAGGTGGCCATTTTACAGATATTCATACTTTTTATGAATGGAACCAGTTGTTTCCAAGTTCTTAAATCTGGTCGAAAATAATTCCTCCTACAGACCATAAAACTTATTTTTTTCCTTTTTTTGTGATTTATTTAAATCAACTTTGCTGATGAACTTAAAACGTCCGCTATTCTGAGTCATAAAGATTATCGTGGTACTATGGTAACAGTCCGGAGTCAAGTTGATTGCTTTTTTTAAGCACTTTAAGACCATACTAATATTCCATATGAAATGTACTGGATGTTGATTATTTTGAAAAATGGTATTAAGTCCCTATCGAATCACTATTATTTGTAATAAAAGTCTTCATGTTACAATATAAACCTACATCTGAGTTAATGAGCACTCAAAAGGGTTGTTGAGAGCACCATTAGAACCATTACAAATGGATTTCAACATGAAATGTCCTTTCCCTTCCTTTAAAACTGAAGAGTCAAGTGGATCAGGCTTCTTATTTTCAGACTACGTAAGATCTATCAGCACTTATTTCACCTGTTATCTCGGAGAGAAAAGTTTGGTTGGAGAGAATGGCTCGTCCTATACTCTCTGAACAGACGGGAAGGTAAATGATTAATTGAGTTTCCTGTGTTACTTTGTTGTTCACAAAACCCTGCGCAATGCAAATGTTGCACAGACGCTGCTGCATTGGAGGCATATCTTTTGCTTGGATAAAGCCAGCATCATATTTCTAAAGACAGTGAAAAAGCCTTCGCACAACAATTTTGTTAAGTGTAAACAAACAAAGGTGAGTAGTTGGGTTTCCACACAAATAACTTTAGCTGACAATAACACAGATTATTAAATTGTAATATGTTTGTGCTCGTAGGATGTTGTTAGCCCATTAAAGAAGTGCCACTGGGCTCCTTTGAACCCCACACAGGCCAACCCTGGCTCAAATGCTGCTGTGACTCCCCTGTTTGCACACTGCCACTTGAGTCAGCCTCTTTTTACAGTATCGTGTATATTTGATCTCCTCCCCTCCACCCTCAAACTCTATAAATCCTCCTGAGCTCAGATGGCCAGATGCCACAGTACATAGGATTAACAGCGGTTTGCACTGAATCATTATGATTGACCGAAGTGTGCCATTTAGTATGTGTGATCAAGAAAACATGAATCACTGCTCTCCCATAATGCATCTGGGGTGTGTCATATCATCCAAGACCAAAAGACTTTTGAGTATCTTACAACCGGCGTACTCTTGACTGAAACCGTCACGGTTGTGTGGCCTACTGCTTAAAAGTCACGCTGATGTCGAAGCTGAAAAGAGGCCACCCCACCAACCTGCACAGATCACTGCCTCGCCCCGCACTCACAACCGACAGCAGGAAAAAAATAGCGCTCCACTCTTAAATGTAAGATAAGAGGATTATAAATATTCATGCTGGTGCATAGTATTAGGGCCCCACAATCCCCACCCTGAATTTTCAAATTGCCAATTTTAAAGCATGCCCCCACCCTGCTCTCATCCCACCTCATTACAATCAGGCTGATATGTGTGAGAGCATTTACCACAAAGTTTGGGTGTGTTGCATCATAAACACGTGGAGGGGGGGCAAGTACTGTACTGAACGTGCCTTTAAAGTATTTTATCAGTCTTAATCCTAATTTCAGCATCAGTGCCACAACGTTAACCTGTTCACAGTCTTTACTGATTTGCCAAATATCTCTGAATTGGTTACTTAGAACATCTTCACATGGAAAATGTTCACCTAAAAAAACACAACACTCCATGTATTATAGGTTTTATGTAAATATAAAATTACATGTATGTATTGGTGTGAAGACAAATGGTTTAAGAAAACAAAATATATTCTGACATTAACTCCAATGTTGTGTAGCATATTAAAGAAAATAAAAAAGTGGCAGCAGAATTACTATAATTATAAATACTTCATAATTAAGGAACAATGTAATCTTGTATAAATATTCCAGAGAAATAGAATCAGGGTTCAGACAGTCATTCTGGATGTCATCAGGTAAAATATAAGGACTGAAAATTCTGCTCATAAGTTGTGTTAACGTCTTTAGTATAAACTCAAACAAAGAATCACTTTTTTTATAACAGCCGAAATAAATATTCAGCATGTCTGCACATTTTCTCAGTGTATTGTGACTCGAGCTCTAAATCTGAAATGAATGCAATTTTTATTGAACAGATGAATTCGTCCATAACGGCTAAAATCCTGGAGCAAAATATAGGCAGCATATATTATGGAAATGACAGGACTGTATTTTGGAGTGTTGTGGCATCTGAGGCCAGCGGGAACAGAGAGGAGGAGAGTGGAGTCGTCGCGCGAGAGGGGCTCCTTCTGACCCTGTGGTTAATGAAGCCCTTCCCGTGCCTTTGTTCGTTTTAACCAGGACATTGTCATACATGCTGAAGCTGCGTTGCTTCTGCAACCATTATCATGCTCCCCTAAACAGCGCGCCAAGTTGACAGCATTATAACGGTCTCTTTAGTAGTATTTGATATGCTTGTTGCATAGCAGGCAAAAGCTAACCCTCCTGTCAAACACGGGGGGGGATATTCTTTATACATAAGCAGATTGTTGGCACATTTCATTTGATTCTAAATGGACTAGGGGAAAAGGCTTCTTTCTCTCATCTGAAATCATTCCATTGGTGTAAGAACAGTGAGCAGTATTTGACTTGTGTTGTTCTGCATCTCCTTTTAAATCCCTCTGATAATGTGGCAGCTGCCAGTGCATAGAGGGACATGCCATTTTGAAAAGAGGCTGCATCAAGTATTTGTCAATCTGTCCCTCATTATTTCCACTGAACTGGAAAATAAGTTGCCAGGCAATGATGCAGAGCATGAGATAATGCTGGGGTTTTAAAGCGAGCGTGCCAAGTGTTTTTTTTTTTTTTTTCGCGTGAAGCTGCTGGGCAGTTGTCAGATTTCGGGAACGATTGGGCGGAGCTGCCACGTAATTTTTTTTTGCTAATTTGCCTGACTGTTACTGTATTTGTTTTCATGCCTGAAACAGCAGACCACACCTGAATGACACAGTAAATGAGTCTTCGTAGCACCGGTTCATCTTGTGTGTCCTCAGTGTTGTGTTTGTTTACATGGATTCAACGTATGAGTTGCAACATTTCTTATGTAAATGAATATATTTGCATATATTCTGTTCATTTTACACAAAATGGGAATGGACACTGAAAGGCTAATGGGATTTTTTTTTTTTTTTTTTTTACATTTAACTATTTGTTTTTTGGATTTGTTAAAATTGCCCTGCTTAAAAAAATAACCTGATGAGTTGTCTGAAAGGGGAATGTTTAATAAAATGTGTATGAAGGTCCTTTAGCCACCAGGGATATAGTTGTACATTTATATGCTCTACGTCACTGGAATGATATTTATGGCTTTAAGTGGCATTGATATATCTATATATACATATATAATATATATATTGATATTTGTCCAGAAATAAGAAAATCCATGTACTTACGTTGAAGCTTACATTGTGTATAACACATATGCAAGTCCATTTTCATCATGTTTGATGTGATTTTGTAGCAGTGGTTTGATACTAATAAATGGCAGTTGATGATGGGATTGTAGTTTTTTGTTGTTTTTTTTGTTTCCAGCCTTAACAGCAGAAAAGCTCTCAACAACCCGTCAGGCTTTTGTATGTGTTCGAGAGGAATGAAAGCTCTGCAGCCACTCTGTCAGAGTGATTTATTTCTAACACATTACTAAAAATATACAAGTCATTCGTTTAATGAACAGACTCTTTGAGTTTCCATTCGTGAAGCTGGTGACAAGCTGCAAAATAGATCCTTATGTGGAAAAGATTTGTTTTATCTACCAAGGACGTTATGTTTTGTGCCGACATTTGTCTGTCTGTCTGTAAGCAGCATAACTCAAAGGTTAGAGACAGATCTTGATGAAATTTTCAGGAAATGTTAGGAATGTTACCAGGAACAGTCGGTACAATTTTGTTGATGATTCAGAGGAGATCCTGGATCATGAATCAATTTTAAATTTTCTTTAACATTGCAGTCAATGGAGCTTCAAAATTTGTTTAATCCAATAACATGTATGGACTTTTGTTTATTTATAGGAGATCCACATTAGCTTCCACTAACGTGGTTGCTAATCGTCCTGTTAAAAACTGTTGAACATGTACAAAATGCCACAAAATAAAAATACAAACACAAATGCCTCAAAATACAAAACAAATATAAAAATACAAAACTTTACTGACTACACAGTAACGGTTTTCTGCTGTCTATGGACAGCAGTGTAAGAAAAGCAGCAAGAAAAAAACACAGTCAGCAACTGTTCAGATATCTCAAATAAAATGCTGCCATTTTTGAAACATGACTATGTGACTTTATGAGCAACACAATCATGACAGTCAACAATTTGTTTCATACATGACAACAATCTTTCTCCAGGTCATCTCACTGGAGCTTTCAGCTGTCGTGGCAGTCTGATCCCTCATCCCAGAAAGGACATTCCAGCTCAGCTGCTCCTCGATGGAGGGTACGCATGAGACGTCAAGGCGGGCAGAAGTCACAGTGGTTGCACCCACCCAGGGTCAGGAACTCCGACACACTAAATATAACACATTCTAAGTGGTAGAGAGCTTTTCTGCAATTGACATTGCACACAGATTCAAATAGAAATCTGAGTTCTCTCTCCAGACTGCTGAAAGCGGGAAAAAAAAGAACAGCAAATTGATTGAAATTGCACTGAAATGCGGATCTGCAGTCGGGCATCTGTGACCAGCAAACCCTCACAGACTTGATCTCATTTGTCAAGAAGCTGAAGGTCAAACCAACATTATCAGCTGACCAAATGTTGTAGGATGTGGCAATGATGTGCGTAATGTGTGACTGCACATCCTCCCTCCGAACAAGACGGCAAACATCATCGAGTTGTGTTCAAACCCCTCTGTCCAAGCTGTAATGAAATAATTGTACAAATTTGTCAACACACACTCACAACCAATGTTCTCATCCTTTTCATGTGGCGAAATAATTGAATTTATTTTTCTGTGTGCATCGCTCAATCTTTAATAAATCAGATACTAAATTTTAGACACGAAGCCCGTCTAAAAGCCAGTCACGCTGGAAATGGCCAGTTTGATATGGTGACAAATGGTTGAATCCAAACACCGAGTTATTGACCAGAACCAGAAAGTGAGCTGATTGGGAGCTGCTCCCCACCCAGTTGCTTGTTTCTTTGCTGTGTTGAGTGTTCCAAAATCAAAGCAAAACCAAAAAGCCACCAACTTGTCTTATCATGGAGATGCGCAAACCAAAAAAAACAACCAAAGTGGGCAAGATAAAGAACATTCCCCGAGTCAATGCCGTGGAAAAGACGTCACTTTCAGGATCAGCACTGGACAGCTCCATATAGCCGACTACCTATGGAGCTGTCCAGTGCTGATCCTGATCGCCATAAGTAGCCGGCTACATATGGCTCTCAGCAAAAATATCATCCAACACAAGTTATGGCATTAATTTTGTTCAAAACTCTTTTGTCACAGTTGAGAGGGGCATAACTGCAGTACAACCAACACATGTGGACTGTTAAGAACATGTGTGGACAGATGCAGCATTTTACAAAAAACAAATGTCTGCACACAGCTCTCGCGGGCTAAAAAAAATTACTTGGAGGGCCACATTTGGCTCCCAGGTCTTGAGTTTGACACATACCAATATTTCTATTTATAAAAATATTGTTTTTTTCCCCTGCTCGTCATGTTTATTCGTGTGATTAATTATGATATCATCGAGCTGCATTGCTGTATGCATAGGACACCATGTCTTTATATAAATGTATGCGTTTACTCCAACTGATGGTACAAAGACTTCAAAATCATGACATGTCTGACTGGAATATTGATGGACTGATTTTTGCCATCCATTGTTTTACACAGAAAGCAAATTTTTACGCAATATACAAAATATTGAGGGTTACTTTATTCGTACCTGTAGGTAGACTTGATTTACTGTTCGATCAGATAAAACATCCTATTTCCATTCAATATTACATGAAAATCTAATACAAATTATTGTTGCTATTTTATTTATTATCAGAACCAAGTGGATTTTCCTGAGCGTTCAGACGTCCTCAGATCAGCCAATTACATTGTGCATCATATCACAATACCTCCAAATGCCAGTGGTGGACTTGTTGATTGCCTTTCCCTCTGATGCAGTGACAGAAAAAAAAAATCTGCTTCCTTTTTTTTTTAATCAAAACCTAATTTGGGAGACAAGCATGCACCTGTAAAAGCTCTAAAACCTGTGGCGAGGAAATATTACTCTGAATATATTGACTTTAGATGAACAATATCAGGCAGTGGTGTCGAACCAGAAGCAGAGTGGTTTGAATAGAGAGAACATTCCAATTATTTCCTTTTTTTTTTATCATGATTTGATTTGGAGCGTGAACACTAGGTTGTAGTGAGTTGTAAGTTATTATATTTAGAATAAGAATAATTTGTTTTAAAGACAGGGATGTACTAAACAGCAACAAAATCACACAGAGAATCATCAATTATCAAAACAATCAGGTTTCCATTTCCAGACAACAGCAACTGTTTGCACCCAAGTATATTACGTGCGCGTCTATATTTCAAGACAGTTTGATAAAATTGCACATGGTTATTATGTGGTGACGATGAGACAGCTGTTGCCATGGTATCACTCAGCATACATATTGTGCTATTAAGGGCATACAGTGAACATATATAATCAGTGCACACATTCATAGATTCATCACGATAAAGTAAAATTCAAACACAGAGCTGGGGTGCCTTACATAACCATCAAGTAAGCCTGGTGGGTGCTGTCATCAAAAGTGCACCCCCAGCTGCCTTCCTGAGATGAAAAACAAATGAAACACTTTGAGGCTGAGCTGATTCCCCTCCCATTCTGAAACTCCATCTGTCACTCTCAGCGACTTATTCTGAGCAGGAGTGCTTTCCTGCATGACCTCCATCACAGCGTGCATGATGAACGAGGTGGGTATGGTCTCTGTCCTCTGTCTTCTCTGTGCCAAGGCAGCAGGGGTACCCGCGCATTGAGAACACCTGCAAACTGAGAGTAATGAGGCAGCAGGCCACACCGCCGCCCGTCCTCCCTGCACTAATCAATCCAGCTAGCCATTAAGGGTACCAAGGAGAACGGCAGAGTTAGGAAAAGTAGCAGCTTCATATGGCCCTAAACCTTTGTCTGAGTAGTTTAATGTTTTTACTCTTTACATCCAGCAAAACACATCTATAAGTTTGTATATTGCCTTCATTTCAGCTGGAAAAAACTACTGTTGGGGCCAAAAATAAAAACTTGTAACTTCCTTTTTAGGGTATTAACTGAATTTACTGGTATTAAAATCATAAGTCATCAAAAGATTCTCCCATAAAAATGTAATAAAAGTAAATAGAATAAACTGAATTCAGTGAACCGTGTTTAGGTAAGAATGTTATGCATTTCCAAGCATGATTTAAGTTGAGGCTTTAAGGTACATTTGGCATTTGTATATAAATGCTGATTCGGGACTTAGCCTTACTTCTCACACACTTCTACTTTTCCCCAAATGTCCTCAAGCTCTGGTTTTCAGCTTCAAACAAGAATGGTACTACATAGAAAGATGTTTTCTTCCCTATTTAAAATGATATCTTCCCTTTCTTCCACCCCTTCAGTCTCCCAGAGTCGTCTTCTTTGCAATTCCATTCTCTTCTTGCCAACCTCTGAGACAAAAGTCAAAGAGACATATCCACCCCCACCGACCAAACAAAATAAAAAAAGATCCCAATATTCTATTTCAACTGTCTCACAGCAATCATATTCAAAGAGCATTTTTAAATCCCAGCACATCTGGTAAGCATGGCTAATGGAAATTTAATCAGCAAAGCAAGAGGACAGCAGGCATAATGCAACAGATGACAAATAGAAGAAAGATGCAAATGGCGTTTATTTCAGACACGGCTGATAATGCATCCTCCTCTTTCAGCCTGAAGCTTTCGCTTGATGGTTCAGAAGTGGTATGAACCATATTCCACACCCTATCATTTTGGAATAATTTCTGTAGAATAGAAGGTTTTTGTTTTTTTACGTCTCTTGTCAGTGCAGCTGAAAGAAATATGTCCTTGACTGGCAGACTGCAATGAATAAAAACGTTATAGACATTCCAGCAGTCATTTCTCACCAACAGAACTTTCAAATTGGAAACATAAGGTGAGAATTCTTCAAAATTCTTCAAAATAGTTTAAGCCAAGCAGCAGCAGAGCGAGCTGATAATGTTCAACAGCAAGATTGGGCTGCACATGTTCTGGACTCTTCAATGTGCATGGTGCATAGCTTCTTCATGAAACATCAATAACACTCTTTTTGTTGAATTTTTTTTTTTTTATTTAGAATCATGTGACAATGTACCACATCTAAAGCAATTCCCAAGAAATAATGATTCCTGAAAGCAAATTATGTTTGTTGGGATCGTGAGAATTTGGGTTAGGACAGGAATCCAATGCATTCTTAAGATTTCATGTCTTGCTTGTCATGTCATCATTTCAGACCTTAAAAGCAAACTCAGACCTTCAAATCCACCGAAGAACCTTGACAATGTATGCGCACCAGTTTCCTCCCGACCCCAAAAACATGCAGCAGAGATGAAATGGCGACAAATGTGAGTATGTAGTATTTGCTGTTTCTAATTCTATGCGAGCCTATAAAAACTGGCAACCGGTGCAGGATGTGCCCCGTCCCCTGCCAGAGTCAGCTGGGATAGCTGACTATCCCTGACTCTTTCTCTCTCTCTCCCCCCCACACTGCCCTGCGCAAGCTAAGCAGTTACAGACAATTATTGCATTCTCCCCATTGTGTTTACACGTCCTGCCTGATTCCTTTCTTTTCTATTTTGCCTTAATTTTTCCCCCTTTGCCACTTAAGTGTGTCAAGCTTGTGTACTTCCCCCTCCTTCTGTGCCCAGGTATTTCCTATTCCATGTTTATTGATCCTAGTGCCTTTTCCTTTGAACCCCCTGTTTCTTTTGTATTTCCCTTCCACTGATTGTCCACCCTGTGTTGATTAGTTTCACCTGCGACTCCCTAACAACAGTGTCATCACTACAACAAAACTCAACAAACCAGTAAGCAAAGACTAAAAAAAAAGAAGAAAATGACCTTCACAGAAAGAGAAATTACATCTTACCTTTGCTATTCTTTATTCTGAATTGTGCCCAAGTGCACAACGCTGGCCGGCTTTTGCTGTATGCTGTCATAAATGCTTGGCTTATGGCACCATAAAGCTGTGTGCGATCATCAAGAACTGGATTCTGAGTTTCTTTTATCCTATATGAACACAGTTTGTCTCTTTTAAACATCATCCAGTTTAATACCATTGCCTGTGGCTTTGAAATTCTATGCTGTGCTGCTATTAAAATCCCAGAGCTGCACCTTCCTGTCCTCTTATATCTACATGTGGATCCTCGTCCCTGAAGCAATAACAATTTGTGACATGCTGCATTGCACATATGGCCACTTGTAGATCATTTGTGTGTATGAGTGAGAGAAGATGTTGCATAGAAGTTGCTTCCTCTGAGTCATAATCATGTCATAAGGAGATCAACCAATCATTTACAAGCAGAACCAAGTTTTATTCTTGATGCAATGCATTTAGTTATTTGCCATTAAACAGCCTCATTGTTTCTGTCTCAGTGAACATGCTTTCATACTGGTGCAGCAGATATTCCATCCTGCAGCCCAGGTGCGCCTGTGCCTCAGAGAAACAGTCCGCCATTAGCGCTGATACCTCTGTCAAGGGAGCTGCATGACTGTTACCTGTACAAGAATGCATGTCTGGCCGGTTCGCCTGTCCCTCTCAAGCACTTAGCCTTTCCACAACAGCTTGGCTTTAGCTGATACCTTGCTGTCAGCGCAGAACCGTACAGCTGTATAGTGCAGCATCCCCACAGAGACATTGCTAATCAACTCTTGTTTTGGTCCTTAACCGCTGGCGGTTGGACTTCAATAAATAGCTTCAGAGCTGTCAGCGCACTGTCAAACATTTCCCTGAACTGGCAGCCCATGATAGGAAGGACTTTAATTAGACGAATGCTGGCACTGCACTACACATAACATTTTAAACGCACAGCTAGAGCTTCATATAGTCTCAAGTGTTGAATATGCATAATAATGTTAAGTGTTATTCATCTGTATAGCACCAGATACACACAAGAGGATGCGTAGAAAATGAAGGCATCAATTTAGAAAAAGCATCCAGCTATATGTTCCTTCAGATTTCCGGTTTGACATTGATGTATAATCTCTTATAAACACCTCAGAATTAAAAAAAAATAAAGCACCACCCTCACCCTGGTGCATGGACACATGTCATCAGCTATAGCATCCAGACTTCTAAATGAAGATGAACTAAGTGGAATTTACTGAACCCCTTGGTCTGGGAACAAATACAGCAGAGAAGCAACTCGCTTCACGATGTCCTGCTGGGAAGTCTTTCTGTCATTTGTTTTTTGGTTTCTTTAAATAACAGAAAAGTGGTGAAAACAAAACAAAACAGGACATTGCAAGTAAACATATGTGAGATGTCCTACTTTAAATACATGAATCCTGGTGAATTCAAACAAAGCAGAACGAGGTCGACTCATGGTGAAATTATGAATAAAGTGGATTTAGAGAGTTGGCGGTCGATTGGTAAAGCATCCATTCTAATGAGTTTTCTTCTTCCTTTATTCCCAGTATTATTATTGTGAGTTAGCTCGTCACCGTTTGACAGCAATCTCATTTTTCTTCTTCTTCTTGTTTGCCGTGTTTGTTAAGAGTTGGAAGCCGGTCGACTCACATCAAACCACAACATGCGCTCAACTGACACCCAGAAGTTCTGAAGGTACGTTAGCGAGGATGTTAATCTCCGAGCAGCAAAAGTGATGACATTTTTGCTCTTCTGTTGAGACGCGAGGCTTCATGTGCTGTCTTACCAAAAAATTAATTAAAAAAATTATTTAAAAATTATTTAAAATTGTTACCCATGCGCTTGCTCGTGGAAAATGAGAACCAAGCTCCCAAATGCATAACTTTATTGGTTATTATAAGATAATATTAGGAGATTAATTGTTGTTAAAAATGTTTCATTTTTATTATTTGTCTCGTTTTATCCAATGGGTTATGTTTTAGATCAGGAATGAATGTATCAAATTAGATTGGTTATACATTTATGTGTTTTTTTGCACAATTCGTGTAGCTAATGTAGAAACATACAAACAAGCATTTAAAGAAATATTCATTTTTATGCAACAGTCCACATCTAAAATGTCATCTCCACATTCCTGACAGTTGTCTCCTGCAGTCCGGATGCTAAGCTCAGAAAGGGTAGAGGTAAAGTATCCTAAAGAGGTTGGGGTCAAGTTTTTGTTCACAAATATTACTTTCAAAATTAACAAACCAAGGCACGAATAATTTTGTACATTTTTTAAATAGTTTTGAAACACTAACAAAATCGCCCTGCAACCTCTGAAATGAATTATTCAATGGAACTTATGTTTGGTTTGGTTCCTGTGATTGCTGCTGTAATACCCCCTTTGATAAGCCTAATGATCGCTGCTGCTGCTGCTGTGTTTGTCTTTGTTGAAAATGGAGCGCTTCCTTCTAGAATCTAGATGCTAGCTGGTACTGTGGGCCCAGTATTTGAACTGTGTGGATCTAGTGGGTTGAAACGTTACTGTTCCCATGTGGGATAATGTGTCCTTTCCCTCAGGAGGAAATTCAGTGGAAAAACAAGCTGATTAGAGAACGGACCCGCAACACGAAATGACGCACCATACACGTCAACTCCAGACAGCTTTTATACCAGCGCTGGCATCGCCTCTGCTCACATCTTACCAAACCAAGAGCTGCTTTCAATCTGCACATCTGTGAAGATTAGGTATGGTGAATTACAGATGAACCCAACTTGCATCTCTGCTGCCACCACATGTTTTCATCAACTTAAGATAGCCTGATAACAGGGAGCGATGCCTGGAAGACTGTTGCATGTGGTCTAAGGGTGCGAAACCCATGCCCTCCCCAAAGTTCACATCCCCAGCATCACCACATCAAGCATCTTTGTGGAAATGTCACTACGACAGGTGATCATTTACAATGGGCGCCGTGCTGGCACAATCTCCACCCGTTGCATCTGTTTGTTTGCATCACTATATGACACAGATAAACAAGACGATGTTGGTTTTAGCACTGTCTCTATGTAGCGCTCATCTCTGTTTGACAGCCTGTCACGAGCGCTCTCCAAACACGTCATTGATAAGTGTCTTAGGCTGCCTGTTTCTCCTTGAGCAGAGGATAAATGAATATGTCCTCTTGAAGGCTTGACAATATAAGTGATATATATGGCCCAAAGGTGATCTTAGTGATTCATCGCCCTACGTATATAACTGAATGCATAGCAGGCGCTAAACGAATAAACAGCTGAGCTAATACAGTCAGGCCAGGGAAACCATGTGTGTGCTCCTGCATGCTGCAGATGATGAGCTCGCTTTGGCACAGAGAGGGTGTGACGTTACTGTCCTCAGTGGTCATCTAACAACCAACAAGCTGGCTGGGCATTTGGGAACCTGCTGTCAGATGTATAACTCTTACAACCTGTAATTTGTGTTGGTTTAAGTGCATATCCACATATCTAGATTGTTTTGGATGATATTTTCCAACATTTGACCAGCACTTTAAGACAAACAAAAAACTGAAAGAGCGTTAAACATTCTGTCAGTTGTAGTCTAGTCATGTTTTATTTGCCATGAAATGAAAAAAAAAAGGTCATGCTTCTACTGAGACTAGTTTGCAACAGATCTACGCTCCAGTGAAGTACAGTTGTGCATTTATCAAATAGAACTTGACGGCAGTACCTGTTTCACATGGTATTAGTTTTTCACAAAAGACAATTTCAAGGTCAACCCAATTAGCCTACAACATTTTTCATTTGCATTTGTTCTTCAACCCTCTGGATCCACGATGCTGTGAAGAATATGCAATGCAGGTGCAAATTCTTCTATACTACTCAGTCAGTCTTATAGTCGCCTCGTGTTTTGGAGCATGCAAAGTTATTGTAGCGTAGCAGTGCATTAGCATGAAAAGGAGAAGTAAAACTTAACTATGCTTGAGCAGTCAAAATTATTATTACATTAGACCTTGGGAGACGTGTGGGGCTCTGATTTTTGGCACGCAGCTATCAACCTTACTCAGCTATCAACCAACTACATGCTAATCAGCATTCAAAGTGCATAGGTCATGATCAGGATAATTAATCTAATGATCATTATTATTTTTTTATTATCTGATAAATTGGCAGTCTTGACATAAATTGGCAGACTCCCTGAGGATGCACACATGGGGAAACAGTGAAGTTTAAAATGCCAAAATCTTATCTTGGAAGTGTTGCTACTGGTGTGATCTAATTAACTCTTTTTTCGTCAGTCACGACTAGATGTACACATGGGGCTAGAATGGTATGAAATTAAGGTTGCAGAGTTTGGTCCGACGACCCCAATGAGGCTCTTTAATATGGTGTTGAATATGCCCTTGTTTTTATTGCTTATAGAGTGATCTGATGGAATTGTGATTAAATGCCTTATGATGATTAGGGAGAACCCCTTTTCTATGATGCGTCAGTTCCTGCCAGCTGTCGACATTAACAAACAGGGAACTAGAACGCATTCCGCGCAGACCTCGTTGTCACAAAAACCTGAAAAATTGGGGGAAAGTTTGCTCATGTAACTGCCCCTTCAGCAATTTCTGTCACCATTCTGGCTTCTGAAATAACAAATGAGTCTTTGTGAGTGTGCACAATGTGCGCATTCCATTTTGTATCTATACAAGAAGATCAATCGTTTTATCATTGTGCTCAGGGCAGAGCTGACACTGTGGTGATGAGGCAACAATGACATCACTTTACTTGTCTGGCCTTGAAAACGTACATAACATTTGGAATCATGCATTTATCAGTGGTATACATGAGTTATCAACGAAATATGAGTTCCCATAATTGCACATACAGAAAAATAATAATAAATTAATAACTTATTTCCTTTCAGGTATATTAAATCCATTTAAAAGACTGAATAATCTCAGAACAAAATTTTTACCAATATTTATCACCCCCTTCTAGATACATTTATGTAAAAATGATCCAGATCTACCAATTGTTCATTGCGGTGGCTATATACAGTATTCATGCCGGCAGAATCCCTCTCAAACACCTGGACTCCACCATCCTCTGGGATTTCATTTGAACTGGCGTTCCTTCATGACCCACAAACCTTGTTCCTTATTTGAACCAGTAAATGGAACCACATCTTAAAAAGAGGGGGATTCTACTTTTTCAATAGCTAACAGTTCAAGCAGTACAGTATCATGTGATATATTGTTGGTTTGTTTTTCAATCAATCAATTAAATGTATTTGTGTATTTGTATGGGCAAAAATCATAGAGTACATTTGTATTAGTGGGCTGTATAATCTGGCCATCCTTTGTCCTAAGACACTCAAATCGAGAGAAGAAAAACTTCCAAAAAACTGAAGGGGGGGGGATCTCAGAGAAGGTTCCTTTTTCCAGGACAGACAGTAGTCCAATAGATGTGATGAGGAAAGACTAGTTCAACAAAATCACATATGAGATACAGACATGTAAAATAAGATGAGCAGGTGATGACCTCTGCCTCATCCAGTGGGACTGAGTCTGGAAATGGTGTCATGGACATCAAGACCTGCAGAGGAAACTGGCAGAAGAATGTGAGAGAAAGAGGGAAGAGAGAGGAGGGACAAAACAGAGGATCAGCGGACATGGAGTCATGAGGAGTGCTGAGTTTATGATTAGTACTATATACACACACACATATCTTTACAAAGAATATATATATATTATATATGTACATCATGTAATAAACTAGATGTGTGTACATGCACGTACATTGTATATACACTTATATTACATTATATTTAATATGGTACACTGTAATATAATATATTCATTGCATCAGACAAAAAGGAAACAAATGAATCACCTTTATATCTGATCTGTTTATAGACCTTTTCTACCTGATAAGCAGTGGCGTAATGAATCTTATGACAACTGGATAATGATATGATGCTGTTGCTCTCCGCATTTTATTTATTTGTTTGTATATTACCTTTTGTCTTTTCACAGCCTGTGCAGTCAGAGACTCACAAATGATTTTAGGATGGATGTGTAAAATAAATGAAGACCTCTTGGCCTCACCTCTGTGCTCTCACCAGGCCTTGGTATAATAAGCAGTTAATAGTCCTGCACACTCTTTCACTCAGTCTTTGCTGCTATATTTTAATCCCAGGAAGGGCTGACCTGTAGATACCGACAGAAAGCTGGTGAGTGACAGCATAATGCATAGTTGGCCATAATAATTGGTTTTAGCTCTGGACAAGAGCAAAGTGGTAACGTTTGTGGGTGTGATTTGATAAGGTACAAACATAAAAGTTACATAAACAGACTGGTGTTCTGGCCCCTTTGCACAGCACAGCTATCGAGAACCTTCACATGAGTTTAAATCAATGCTCGGTGCTGTAACAATCCAAAGACCCATTTGCAGTGTTTAGAAGAGTTATACAGTCATGCAATAATGAGTTTGCTTGTTTTATGCTTTGAGTTCCAAGCATTTATTTGGCTGCAAGACCACTCTTACATACAAATTTATTTTACTTTTTAATAACAAAAAAAAACCTGCAGTATTATTTTAGGTTGACTCTCATAGGAGTATTTTCCTTTTTGCTCATCTCCTATGCCAACATCGAAATGATCACACCTTTCTCTCTTCAGTTGCAGAATCCTTAGAAATACCTTTTAATGCAAAATGTGAATTCCTGGAGGCCCCTGTGTGACCTGTGGGTGTCTTGAGTATATATTACTCATACTATTCACTGCTTTTCAATTAGAGGAGGAGGAACAGTAACAAACAACCTTCTTGGCCCATGGTGCTCCTTTGCTGTTTTGTTCATTTTGGGGTCTAAGACAGTAAATTATCACCATGAGTCATGTATAATAGTTTACTGTATAGATAAGTAGAGAGCTAAAACAAGTCCAATGATGAGGAATACAAAGCATCCATTCATCCTCCAGGAATTACTTAAGTGCCACATTGGCACAGCAATCATCTCATAATAAAAATAGATATACTGTATACATATAAAATACTTGCATTATACAGTATATATATTTTCATTATTAGCCTTCATGAGATTCTGAAATACACTGAGCATCTAAGTCTTTAACACAAAACCTGTGCGTAGATAGCTGATGCGACTATAATTTATAAAGGCACCAGTCTGTGCTACATGGGAAACTGCTAACATTTTTTTGAGTATTACTTCTCTTAATGAATCATATTGTTGAGATAATTGTATTTTTGCACAGGATTATATGATGTTAATTGTCTTCTAACCAGCCCCAGCTGTATGATTTAAAGAGTCAGGAGAAGAAAGAGACGCTAACTCAAAGTAAAACTACACGACAATGAAAGTCCCATATGTATCTATGCAGGGGACAGATACCACTACCAAAATTGGTATAATCAAAGTATTCAGTAAGTCACAATTGAGCAACAATAGAATCAGCCATGTGCAGCGGCAGATGTGAAAGAAGTTCAGCGGCTCAATTTTCGAGGACAAAGCAGTCATTTTTGCTTTGTTCCATGGAGGGTGAATCTGACTTAAGCAATTCAACGTTACCTGAATAGAACTCTGGGTGTTGTAGTTCGCTCAGGCAACTAATATAAGGAGAAAGATGCGCTATCATCCTTCCTTTGATCAGTTATTTAATGTATAAACTTGTCTTTGGTTAAAGTCAGACTATTAAAAAAAAAATCTTAAGTATGGCGGAACATGTGTGGAGGATTTTCCATTTTTGAATTACTACCATTGTTGTTGGGAAAAGGAAGCTGTGGAAGGAGAGTAGGAGAGAGTGATTCGGATGTTGGCATCCTTTTCATCAGACGCTGTGGGAGAGGGAAGCAGCAGTAAGAATGTCAGTTTACAATGACAGCTCAGGCTTTTTATCACTGCATCTCACCGTGGCATGTTGTGTCCAGTGGATGATGTGCGACTGTAGTGACAGGAAGAGATCTGTGAATACATGGGCAGCAAGGAAAGGCTTTGTCACATCTGTTTTTCACAGTTCTCCTATCAGCATGTACACTGGCTGTGCCATGGAGCATGAATACATTATTTGTATAATGTATTTATTTACCATTACCTAATGATGTCCAGATAAATTCAGGGCTATGAAATGATTTTGTTTCATTCATACGGCTGTTTTTTGTGTGGTTTTATATGTAAGCTTACTCATACAGATGTTTCAGTTGTCAGGCTGTCGAAGTGTCTCTTCCCTCTCGGACATGCTGCTGTGCAGCTACAACAAACCTCCAATGCTGTAATACTTCAGGTGTGGCTGAACATTTTACTTCCACGGGAAACAAAGAAGCCCTATGGAGGATGAGACCAGTGCTTTGATAGTCGGTGTCTACTGCTGGCAAACGGCGATGATGCATATTCCCTTGTGCATTGTGGGATTTCAAGGGGTCCAACACGAAGTTTGCTCTTGAAACAAGGTTAAATATTTTGGTCAGCAAAATGCAACCCGCTGTTAGATTGTTTCAAGTTTGCCAGACTCAAATGAGCTGCATCCAAATATATGACAGAATCAGAATTAATTTTGTCAGTCGGGTGCTGCACGTGTTCACATGTCAGGAATTTCTCAATCCCACATTTCAGTGACACCAATATCCCTCATGAAACTTTGGATTCAAGTGCCGCACTCTGGAACTGGATGTTGGACTTCTTCATAAACAGACCCCAGACAGTTTGGACTGGCATTGACAGCTTCTCTGCTCTAGTGCTCAGTGATAAAACCCCCCAGAGCTTTGTGTTCAGACCCCTCCTGTTCACACTGCACACACCCCTGACTGTAATCCCTGACATGGAAGGAACTCTGTTGTGAAGTCTACTATTGTCAGGTGGATTTAAAAATGATAAAAAATTTAATATCAGAAGGAAATCGACGATCCTCCAGGGTGGTGCAAACAGACGAATGGCCTGCAGCTCAATGTCAACAAAACCAAGAAGCTGATTATTGACTTTAGAAGAAGACGACAAAAAAGGAGGCAAACACACACTCCTGTCAACATCGATGGAGCTGAGCTCTGGCAGGTGAGCAGCTTTGGGTTCCTGGGAATCAGAACCTGTCATGGACATCATATATCACCAGCCAGGGGAAGAAAGCGCAGAAATAGCTGCATTTTAAAAGAAAGAAAATGTATCTTACAAGTTCTTGTTAACGTGTACATGTCAGTAAAGATCATCGTGATTGAAAACATCACAAACCAGGATGAAGGCTCTGCAGCAAGAGATTTAAACCACCCAGACCTGAACTGCTGCCTTTCACTTGAGCGCAAGTGATACAAGGTCTTTAAGAATCCTAAAACACAACATCCCTTCCCAGCAGCCACACCACCAGCCTCCAGAGCAGCTCCTGCCTCAAGCCAGTGAGTTGGATCCTCCAAACTACCATGGATATTTTTTTGTTGTTCAGTTATATGAAAATAATTAGGTTGCATTTTGTTGCGTAACCTTGTGCTCTTGAATGTTAAATTAACTTGTCGTTGAAAAATTGTTCCGAGTGTACTTCTGTACAGTTCCAAAAATGTAGAGGAAGGCAGAACTGAATCGTTTCTCAACTAATATGGGTAATCATAAGAGATAAGCGAGCCACCAATTATCTGCATCTGTAGCCATGCCATTAATGTATAAGAAAGGCCAGTGTGGATTGATAAGAAGTTGCTCGATGTGTTTTCATCAACTGGAATAAATACATTTCAATTAATTGTCCTTTTTCATTATATTTCATGTTTTGGCTGAAGGTATAAACCTTTTTACTATTTGTGGCCAACACAACAGAAATAATCTTAAAATACTGGGACATGCTTGGAATTTCAAATGTTTCTTGCTTCCAATACCAAAGTTAGTTTGTAATTACCTCGGGAATTTATATAACTTTTAATTCTTTTCACTTCTGCATTCAGCCACTTAGCATTTATCATTCAGGCACCACTGAAAAGAGATGTTCAGATAAAAAAAAAGTGGAAAAAAAAATCTATGAATAACACAATTTATTCCAGAAATGCTGTGCAATATTGTGCCTACCACTTCGGCCCCATCAAATGGAAGCTTCGGGGAGAAACTGCTTGAGGAGGCATTATCAGGCTTGTCAGCATGGCCCGTCTAAAATACATACCATTTGCATCTTTCAGTTTATCGTCTGTTGCATTGTGCCTGCAGGGCAAGTACTAACAGGCTCTTCTGATGTTTTTAGTTTGCATGGCATTTAAAAAAATAAAAAAAAGGTAAATCACCCTGGCTGTGGCCAGCTTTCCACTTCTCCATTTCTGTAAATGATGTGTTTCATAAGTGTTGCCAAAAATGTTGTGTTCCTGCTTGCCTCTGTTCTTCATCTTCACAACGTGATTGACCACACATTCATTGCACCATAACGATGCATGACAAAACACCCACAGTGTGACCGTGTCAGTAGTTTCACTTAATACATGCAGTGAACTTCCAAGGTCACCTGAAGAAATATAGCTGGAAAACCAGATACCAGTAAATACAAAGTTGAACATTCAGCTCACAAGTGAAAAGTGAATTTGTTTCCTTACTGGAAAAACTAAAATTTCATTTTGGATGGACTCAATTGAAGAAAATAAATAATAGATGTCTAGAAAACCTGAGAGACTGTTGCACATTTTAAACTCTGCCTACCAAAGGCATCTAATTGTGTTTGTTTTATGCAATTGTTAAAACACATCGCATAAAACTTTCCTCCATTTTCACGAAACTCTAAACACAATACACTTTTCTAAAGCTGCATACACAAAACCAGACCTTCTCATTTCAAAACTCAAACTTTCATACCAAAACAGCTGCTCAAAGCCTGCAAAAATGTAAACACTATAAGCATCATTACACACTACAACAAATCAACTGAAAACACAATGTTCAGCGTGTCAGAATTTTATTTTTTACGCTTCTGCACAACTGACGAAGCACATTGTTAGAAACCTTACAGTATCTATTCCCAAAATATCTTACTGTAGAATATTGGGCACTCATAGATTTGTGTGTTTAATATGAAAAGTGTGTGAAGCTACAGAAAATACAGCATGTACACTCTTGTACCACATCTCAATACAAACACTGCAGATGATCCATCACACAATGTTCAAGATGTGATGGTTATTTATGCATTACACGGAACTATACCCCACACACACACAAACACACGCACAATCATCGTGCTCGCACCTCATCTGTAATGACGGCGCGAGTCTCGCTCTCCCTCTTCTGCCCCCTCCTCTGTTCATCGTGGCGCACATTTGGCGCCTACAGCAAGCTGCACTCTGAACTGGCTTTTATAGGTGTGGTTACATCATTTGCAACAAGTGTCTTCAATTTTGAGTCGTTACCTATAATGAATGAAGCCAGGTGTGTTCATTGTGTTTAGATTTTGCAGACTATGGCAAGCATTTTTGCATCACTTCAGTTGTAATTTGAGAATTTGAGCAGAGATTTTTGCAATTTGTGTGTTAGCAAGTGTTTAGATTTATGAGTAAAGGCGGATTGCGTTTTGTGATTATTGACTGATGTTTATGGAATTTGCCACATGTAGGGTGGGAACCTCTCTTTTACCACCAAATTTCATATGAATTATATCTGGAATGCGGATACTGTCGCAATCCAGATTTCCCCTTTACTTATAATGGAGCCTTTTTTTTTAAATATATATATCTTGTAACATATGCATTAAATTCACTCATCAAAAATCACAGACATAAAGGGGTCCGATATGCACTATCATGCAAACTGTCTTCTGGATCTGATCCAGAATGAGGTCAGGAATAAATCTTAAATGTTAACATTAAACAGTGAGGGTTGTTTTTGTTGAACTGAACGAGACACACCTGTTACACATCTCGCCTAATCAACTCCTGCCTCTTTGGACAGTTCTCTGCCAGAATATCCTCTCTGTTTCCGCTGTATTTTCAGGTTCTCCCGTTCTATGTGTCATCCTGTATTCCCTAGTCCTGTCTTTAATACTGGATCTGTCTTTAAAACAGATCCAGTTGAAACCAGGGTAAATTTTCACAACAAGACAATTTTGTTTTTGGATACTTTCATTAATATCTCTCTCTTATTGCCTCCACAAATGAGGTTCTGTTTCTGCTGGTCTTCACAAAGACACTGTGGAATTAGTAGTGGACAAATGGATTTGTTGTATCTTCAAAAGCTATGGAGGTCCAGAAGAATCCACCAGTACTGAAATTATGCTTTTCTTTTTAATACCTTCTAAAGTAATAATGATATCAATGGTTAAGGAATCTAAAAATGTGGGTAAAATAAATGTAGGGCCATTATTCTTTATATTGTGTAAATCACAATAAGGGAGGCTGAGGTGCTCGGGGGAGGTCTACGCTCTGAGTGCTTTTCTGGTTTTACTTTCTTTTCCATTTTTTTCTTGTGCACCCAACAATGTGCACAATTAAGCAACAGCAGACTGAAGATAATAACATTTTCTTTTTCCAAGGTGAGCTGCTGCAATTCTATGAACTAAATAGCTGTAATAACTCATTTAAATGGTGTATAATTCTCTTTTTGTCTGATTGTGTGTGATTATTGGAGTGAAAAATGGACAGTAAGGCAAGAAATTGATGGTGGTGTTCATGACTCAACAGAAAAGGTTCAGAAGATTCTGCCTGCACCTTTGATCCAATGTAATGTCACGGTAAATGAAACCTTAAAATGATGTCAGGCAAAACACTTATGAGTATAAATTGCCAATAATAAAAATAAAGAGCGTTTCCATCTGGAATAAAAAATAAATAAACTAAACGTGATAGCAACAGCATTGTTCGGTGTGACGGGATAAAAAAAAATCATGCTCTCCCACTGGCCTGGTAATCCTCAGGCGGATAATTAAAACTGTGTGCCACAGTTGAAAAGGAAAAAAACAATTTAAATAAATAAGGTAGGAGAAGGGAAGAGCCTCTGTAAGTCCCGTGAGGATCTATTAAGGAATGTTTTCTTGGATCGAGGTTAGGTGCATTGATCTCTGTTGATGCTGGAACAGCTGAGAGGTAATATTCCCTGCCTGCCATTCTGACTCATTTCATATATTATTCCAATTAAATCACTATAGCCTGCAGTCTGGCATGCTTTCCTTTTCGTTTTTGCAGGAAAGAAGGAATTGGCACCTGTCACATTAGCCACACTGTCCTCAAATAAGACTAAAAGGACTATTGTCAAACCTGGAAGACAAAAACAAAAGACAAAAAAAGCTCGGTAACTGGAGGTCTTCTGTCTTCAGCCACAGTAGAAACGATTGAACTTCCACCATGATAGATTAGACACATTAGCCCCACGCTAATAGGTGCACTGTCCTGTACAGTAGGCATCCATGTCATTATGATATATTGACTGGTGTGAGTGCGGCCATTGTTTTTGTTGCCGTATAAACAGAATGTGAAAGGAAGGTCCATAAGTTCAAGTCAGTTATGGGACATTCTTTGTTATTTGCAGGAGCTTGTTAGGGCCATTCCCCTCCAGCCATTAAAGGATGTAGAGTAAACACCTTGGCGTGTGCTGCATTGAAAACATTATTTAACATTGTTGTCTTGGCTCGATGAGGGGGATTTATCTTGCTGCTGCTCCAGACAGATGCCCTTCGATCACAGTAAGCATGAAACATTTCGGCACTAAATACTTCTGACAGACTCATCATTACATATCATCAACCTCAAGTTGTTTCTCCTGATTGAAATGAAATTATTTCATTTATTACTGACTCATGCACAATTTTATAAACTGCTGACAGAGGTTGCCATGAAATCTGGTTCCTATTAAAAGTGCCCCACAATGTTTATATGCTGTTTCCATTTCACCATCAACCAGAGTGGAACAAAATACTGACCTTTTCAGTGGTGGACAACCTACTGTTCCTTCAGCACAAAACTATAATGCACCACCAATGGAAATGTTTACCATTGGCTAATACCAAAGTCTCAGGTTGTCATTTGCAGTTTATCTATTTCTTATGGGATTACCTTACCAACCTATTCAGCTGAAGTAATGTCCCATGTGAAGCCAGTCTCACACACAGCCTTAGATTTTATTCCCACCAAAGTGCACAGCTCTGTTTCAGAAGGCATTCTTAACGGTGCTATATGGTCCAACGTCTTAATCGAAAACTGGACTTGATCCATTGCTCAAGTCCTTTTTTTAATCAGAAGTTTGACAGGAAGTGTTTTCTTCCTGACTGTTGGCTTCCATGTGTTTTAATATCGTCTTTGAGACATGTCACTTTGGTTTCGGAACTCCGAACAGCAGAGAGCTGAAGGCAACCAGTGATGTCTTTTTAGCAGCCAGCAGGAGCGCAGCCTTTGACATAGTAGTAGACCATATCATTTTAATTGACCGATAGAAAACCTGATTTGGCATCAAGAACACTGCACTTGACTAATTTATCCTTATATTTTAAATAACGAGACATCCTTTTCACTCACCGATTTTAAGCTATAGCTGCCTGAAATCACAGTCATCTTTGACTCTCCTTTGATCCACACATCAAAAAGGTTTTCTGGTCCTGTCATTTTCAATTGCACACCATTGTCAAAATTCAAACCCAGTCTTTCACCTCCAATCTGGAAAAAAGTCATCAATGTATTGATATTTTATAGACTACACCTCTGTTTCGGTTTGAATCAGAAATTACTCGTCTGCATCCAGCATGTTCAAAAAGGAGCAGCTCAATTCTTTACTGGTTTTAACGGACATCACGTCATCCCCTATACTGGCTTGCTTACTTTTCTGATCAATTCTAGGTTTTTTCGGATCACTTTCTGGTTGGGTTTGACTCTGTGCTATGAAACACTTGACGATCCATCTTGCGTCCTCAGATTGTTGTGTGGGGGCCCTTCTGGCTGTTAGGGCTCAAACCTAAAAGCGACTGTGCTGTTGTAAACCTTTCAGATCAAACTACCCTCAGAGATAAGGCTGCCAGTGTTGGTAGCTTCTTTTAAGCCTTTTGATAGGACAGAGTTTTACAAACTTGCTTTTATAAGATCTCATCTCTTTATTGTTTGGCTTCTTTATTTGCCTTTACCATTTTATGCATTGCTTATATTGCGTGAAGTGATGGTCTTTTTATTTTGTGTTTTCTTATATTTGCTATTTCACTGTCTGTTATTGTTTCTATTCTGTTGGGATTTATTCATTTCATTGTGTGGTGTGATTGTTGTCATTTTATTGTTCCACCATCCTACACTGTGTTTTTTGATTGTCATTCTTACTTTCTTGTGTTTCTTCTTGTCATCCTCTGAGCATCTTGTGTCTGGTAAAATGTATTGTCTCTGCATCATCTTTCTTTGACCATTATAGTGTGAGTTTGTTTTAATGGTGTTTAATTATAAATGAATACAAATACACTATTAATGTTGTCATCATTATTATCCATCCATTCTCTTGTAGATGAGATAATCGTCTCACCAAGCCACTTTTCTGCCTTGTGGGTCACAGATGCTCTGGAGCCTATCCCAGCTTGCTATGGAGACAGGGTACACCCTGAATATGTCAGGGGGCCACACAAAGACAGACAACCGCTCATACCTATGGACAATTTAAAACAATCAATTCAGCTATATTGCATGTTTTTGGAGGTGGGAGGAAACTGGAAAACCCACAAATATACGAGCTCACAGATAGGATTCGAAAAACCAATAACAAATCTTAGCTCTCTCCCATGACCCTACCTGCATGTCAATTAACCCATTGTGGTCAACAGTCGGGTCAGTCACGAAACGTGACTGATTAGGATTAGGAAATAATTTTGGCTCAAAACTGGCCTTTTTGTTACTTTGTGGATGAAAACAACTTGAATCAGCGATCTGTTGTTGAGCTGCCAGCCACAAATTTGAGTGTCAAGCAGAAAAATGGGCGCATTACAGCTGCCGCTCAATAACACAAAAACAAATTGTTTCAATGTTTCCCAGCGGAGCAATATGCATGAATCTGACAGAGTGGGATCAAATTGCTTCTTTCAGTTCATTCCTTTCACCTTACTACATCCATCCACATTGCACAAACTATATCAAATAACCACACCATAACAATGCGGTGAAATCAAACCAGGTTAGCGATTACAGTTAGAAAAAGTGTTCTCTTGTTTCCTGTCTGTTTTGGGCAGCATGTTCACTGATGTCTGATGCGCACTCAGGCCGCATTGAGGCCTGATGTTACTCATCAGCCTTTGCAGACGACTCAGTGAGGATTGACTGGTCACAACTCCCACATCAAACGGCGCCTCCGGGCGATGGAAAAGCTTTTCTTCTGAAAACAGAGTATTTAACAGCATGATGTCAAGGTAAGTGATGACTCGATTCCAGCAACTTTTCAGTTTGCAGACAGCCCTGAGCAGGTTCTTCCACCGTTGTGTGCATGAACCTTTAATTTAAACTGAATCATCACTCCCAATCAATGCTCACTTCCTTTTGCCAGAAGGTGGTGTAGTGGATGAAAAATGCTGAAACTTGACATGTAGGACATACAGTATTCTAGAACTTCAACCCAAGTCCAAAGTTCAAGAACTTTCCATCATGAAAGTATAAAGATCGTTGAAAGGGAAAAGTAGAGTGCTTGAAAATTGCCCATAAAATTGACTTCCTGTTTGATTTTGGTCATGGAATCAAGAGACTGCTTTTAGTATTGGAATGCTACATTTCCATTCAATTTAATACGTCTTTATTTTTACAGCGCCAGATCTCAAGGCACTTTACAGGTGGAGCAGGGAAAGACAGAAGCCGACTTGACCCACAAGAGCAAGCACTTTGGGGACGGAGGTAAGGAAGAACTTAACAGGCAGAAACCTTGGCTCATACTTGGGGGGCCATCTGTCTTGACCGGTTGGGTTGAGAAAGAGAGAGAGAGTGATAGAGAGACAGAGAGAACCAGAGCAGACAAAAACATAATGTATTTATACTACATCCAATGTTTTATGATGACATTTTCCTATCAACTATTGTACCTTGGGGTTAGCAGCACTGTGAGGGCTATTTTGTTGAAATTTCTTCAAGAGGTGATCATGAGCCATTCATTCATTCATCCATCTTCTTTCTATTCATCCCGCTTTGTCCGTTACTGTTTCACGGGTCGTGCTGGAGCCTATCCCAGCAGTCAACAGGCAAGAGGCGGGGTACACCCTGGACACGCCACCAGTTTATCACAAGGCCACACATAGACAGACAATCATTCACACTCACACTTATGGACAATTTAATGTAACCAATTAGCTTTTTCTTTTATGTTTTTGGTGGTGAGAGGAAGCCGGAGACCCCAGAGAGAACCCACACAGACACAGGGAGAACATGCAAACTCCTCACAGAAAGGCGGATTTGAACCTATGACCTTCTCGTCGTGCTGCCATGCTGCCTTGATCATGATCATTTTGTTCCAAATTCTTAAGCGTTACAACTAAACATCATGAAGGTGGTTAAGGCTCCTGATTAGCTGTTGGATCTGATAATCCTGCAAAGAAGAGTACATCAGAGTATTACTTTATTGTCAGATGGTGGCACCATGAATGTCAGTCTAGTCACATGCAGTGCCTTAAAACAACATCACTATCAAACACAGGATATTCATTTTGGATATATTTGATTGGATACAGTTGTGAAGTTTTGTCTATCATGTTGAAACAAAGCTGTCATACAACATCATGCAACATCAACAAAATGTGTGCATACTGTCGGTGTTTGGACTGCACTAATCTGCAAATATTATATCAAATAAGTCTATCAGACGAAATCTCAAAGAGGCATTCATTAAAATGCGTCTTCTGTTTTGTATCTGTAAAATGATGCCTCAATATCAAAAAGTGTGAAACTATTTTTCAACCTCCAATTTTACACATGTGCCATGCAAAGGCCCTACTTTTGCTCAATATCGCTCACTATTCACTATCAATCACACTTTCACTGAGCACCTCTAAGTCATCCTTTTGTGGATTTTGGAAATTTGTCTACTCTGTTTTATCAGACAATTTTCATCTCTCTCTCTCTCTCTCTCTCTCTGAAATGAATACACATTAATTAATTTGGCATGCCCAACAGCAGAGAAAGATATAGAGGGAGATACAAAAAAATCCCATAGAAAATGGCATAGGGAATGAAACTTTTCCTAACAAGCAGTTTTTCCACTGCACTTTCCACAGTAGAAACACGGTGCTGTCTGACTCCATGCATCTATTCAAAATGTCACGAAAATAGTTGCAGACCTAGAGGGCAAGTCAACGAGATGGCGATAGTCAGAACTGCAGGACAGAAAAGAAAGAGACACATTGATGCTCTGTCCATACTCTGAGGGCATATGCTGCCGCCTGTCTTTCAGGAGCACAGATTTCCATACACAAATGTAAAAAAGTAAAATGTTAAACGTAGCATTCAGTGGAGAACTCAACTTAGCACATCATTGTCTTGTAATGGGAGCCGGTTGAATCGCCGTTCCACGAGGGCTTGCTTTACACTGTGTGTAAGAGAGAGAAAACAATTGAATAATGAACATCACAGCGGGAGGCGAGAAGACATTCATTACTGTAAGGGTGGAAAATATTTAGTTGTCACATGTCATATGCATGTTCTATTTATGCACAAGTAAGCTCAGTCTCAATTACTCTGCAAACAACATTCTTAGATTGTTTGTATCATAAATATGCAAATAGGATTTTGTGCTGCTTGATTTTACAGTGCATCTTTTAAATTGGTTTCTCGGCCTACATGACGACAACCCTGTATCATGCATTTGATAACATAATTCTTCCTTCAGATTTTTATCCTATATTGAATCAACTGTAATCATATTGCAGGCAATCTAGTGAGGCATTTGACCTTCTTAGTACTCATAATAGGGACAGAGCTATAATCTAATGTCATGTAATCTAATATTTGCTATAATTACATCTAATGTTCGACAACACAAAGCCTAAAATGATCATATCTCTTAATAGAGGTGTATTACATTGTTAAATATGTGAGAAAAATCCCATAAGAATTTACCAGCCTTGTTTTCTGAAGCAGCACTACATCCTCGGTTAACAGTGAACATCTTATGCACTGCTTTATTAATACAATACAATTATTCGTACAAGTATTTAAAATACTTATAAATATGAAAACGACGAAAAGAGATTTTTGTCACATCCCGACATTTAGTCTGCATCTGAAAACGTCCTGCTTGAGAGCACTAATGGAAAAATGCCTTCAGGATTTTGGTGGTGACGACGATCCATTTTAATCCTGAAGGCAATTACGTTGTGGGTTTTAGGGTCAGTAGTGCTGTTGATTAATGGGAAGAAGAAGTCACTTTAACAAAGTGACGCGATCTTCAGCCACCTGGCTGCAGCACGACGGCCGAGGCGAGGCTTTAATGCTTTTTTAAAGCATCCAGCGAAGGAATGAAATTGAAGAATTCATGATTGTGCTTCACATTTAATATTTGTCAATATCACAAGTGCTTTTTAAAATAAACCATTCATTTTTTAATGTCAGTGGATCATTTGCGCATCTTTTCTCGGAGGCTCAATGGCAATGTAGTCTTCACTAGCAACACAAGACAACACACGAACTGACAGTGATTTATTTACAGTTACTGATGAGGCAGGTTTTGTTTGTGGGGAGAATCATTTACTTCAATGTTTTGTTCTTGCTCCATCTTAAGATCCATTCCTCGTATCCTAGCAACAGGACTCACGATACCCCCCTCCTGTCTGCAGAGTCGGCAGCAACTGCAAGAGCATAGGACCCACACTCTCTCCTGTCAGTGTCACACTTAATTCTCCCATTCTGTCCAACTCAATGCAGATTGTTATCTCCAGGGCCTAATTCAGGAAAACAACATTTAGCGATATATGCAGGATACCATATGGCCTGGGTCAAGAGGGTTACCTTGACAATGTAATGCAGTTACCAATTACCTTGTATTACCACAGCATTAAAGTAATGTTACTTTGATTACTAATGAATTGCAGCAATACTGAAAATGCAAATAAATACAGTACAAGAGAAAATAAATAAAAAGAGGATTTTGGTTCAAATGAACAAAGTAAATGGAGGACATGGTAGCAATTACATGGTCGTGGACTATGTCACGCACGCCTATGTTTCATTTCCACATCGCATTTGCACAGATGTTGGACTCACATCTGATACCTTGGTTACCATCACAGTGGCAGACCGACATATTTCCTACATTATAACTCCATGTTTATATCATCACAACTTTACTGGTTTTCTTCATTCTCACTGAGCTGAGTGAATATTGAGATGCAACATAACCCACTTGAGCCATGCTCTGAAATGGTTCTAGAAGGCCACTGTGGATATGAAACCCAGTATAGGATGCTGTTGCCAAACTCTAGTCCATGAAGCCAAGTATATTATCAGGTGGGGAAAAAAAGCTCCAGCACAAAGCCAATATGATTTTCTGAGGATGATTCACAACCCACCCCATGAATGTTTCCTATTCAAACTCTGCATGGCCTCAAATACTCTGCTCCTTTCTTTCCACTCTCCAATCTACCAGCCTTTTTTTTTTTCAGAAACACACACAAAAATAGCACAACAAATGAGGAGCATGAGAAGAATTTTACAAAGTATTTTGGGGTGGAGTAGGAGGAAATATTGGCTCTGTGATGGCCAGTCAATAAGTGATTCTTCTATATAGAGACTATCATCAGGCCATGATGCCCCTTCCCGTTGAGTCATCAGCGGATGTGCTGATTTACCCTTGTTTCGTGAGTCCTCCATTCTTGGCATGGAGTGACCACACTGTGGAAAACAGGGGAAAAACAACTATCGTGCTCCCCGAGGTGAGAGTAAATGTGGATCCTGCCAAGACAATCAAGCGTCCTCTATTGAGAAGAATTTAGATTTCTGTTTAGTTCTGCAGGGTAGATGATTACAAGAGGGCTGTTAACACTTGAACCTGGTCTCTACCACAGCTGCAGCCTCAAGACAAGTCCGTCTCATATTGGATTTTATTGATGTCTGTCTGAACATTCACTTCATGTATAAATCAAGACCACACACTCCTTCAGACTTTTCATTTTCAAATTTGCAAATGTTATGATTTTGGTCCTAAAAACACTGTAACGACATTGTTGAGGGCAAATACAAAATGGATTTGTCCTTGTACCTCTTGGTCGTCATAATGGTTAACTGAAAACCGTGAATAATTCAGCCTCCACCTTTTTACAGCGGCAACAGCATGCACAGTGTTTCATACTGTTTACTTGTTATTAACAATAAGGTGGAGAGAAAAGTCACACACAATCTATATAATTATCTTGAAAGTGAGAACATGCATGGACCAGGGAGTGGAGGGTGGTGCAGGAGTTATATCAGGACTTTCTGCATTATTGCACATAGCCACTCTTAGGAAGGCTGATTCTGTTACCTTATTATTGAGGTCACAGCAGGCATGGAGTGATGGGAGAGCGACTTGAATTGGAAACATGTATAATTTATACCTGCTACAGGATCGCCATGATGTATGAGGAAGAAAATGTAACAATCTTTCAAGTCTGCAAAGGGTATTTATGGTAAAGTATTAAATGAGATGGATTTAGGATGTGGTATCACTTCAAGTTTAAATTTGTCATGTCTTGTATCGATGTCGTGGTCACCATGTGATTTGCCTTCAAGTCTGAAATGGCCTACAATAATTTAACTGTAAGCTATTACTGCGCTGTGCAAACTGTGTCCCTGGCATGCATTGGATTACCGTATGCTGTTTTTATTATGTTTTCATATAACGATCCATGCATGACGTGCGCTGCTGATAAACTCTCTCCAGACTTAAATCAGTGTGTCATTTGCAGTTGATGATTTGCAGTGGTCTCGCTTTCTATCTTTCTTTTCTTAGGCCACATCAATCCGTTAACCACCACACAGCTTGTTATTTTTCAAACAGAGGATAACCTTTATCAGTGCAGGAATTATCAGCATAAATTTAGTCAGCAATTAGCATTAAAATTTCACTTCATTTTCAGGCAGTGATGTGACATATATGCTTCTAGGAAACTGGGTGTACTGCTGCCATGATAACACACATCCATAAGCAGGGCAAGCGTTGCTATTAAAATATGTGACACTCAAGGATTAAATGTTACACAAGATACACAAATGACTACATCAATATGTGTTGGAATATTCTGTGGAAGGGAAAATAAAACAATGCAGTGGTCATCCTTTAATATATCCTCTAATCAGGGCCAAATTATATAAAACACTTGTTGACTTGACTCTCATACTCGTATATACTCGTAGGTGGTTTATCTGATTGCGAGAATGATGCCGTATTGTACTTAGATGACTCACTGTGACTTTTGCTTTAGCATCACTGCTTCCTGTTTGTCTTTTTGTAAATTGACATTTCCCCACTGTTGACACCTGCAGATGTTTTCACTTTCTTTAAGAGTAGTCACAATTACATGTCATTTTCTTGTTTAATCAGTCTTTTACTGATTTACTTGAGCTGCGTATTTGCTACTTGGGGAGCACAGGTGGTTCACACAATTGCTGTGAGAGCATTGACGTTGCTGCACATGGTGAGGGTATGGTAGCATAATTGTGCATAATCTGCCTCCCTATCTCTTCGCTGTATCTTATTTACACTTTGTTGTCTTTGAAATATATATCACATGCGTCTTTATTTGATCATATTTGCAATGGTTTTTAAAGAAATCACACAATGCTGAAGAAAGAAAAAGTAATTCCTTGCAAAAGATCAACCCCAACACTTATATAAAAATGTGTTGAATGTTTTGAGATTTGCAGACAGATTATTATTATTATTATTAGATCCATAGTCTGTTAATGTTGTTATTAAATTATTCACACAGCAATATTTACAGCAAGTGATGCAACAACACAGCAATACAAAGTTATTTCTGATCATTTCACCCACATAAATATTGACACAAACTAATGTTCAATCAATATTGTAATTACAAGCTTTACTGAGAATTACAAGCATTAAATTGCATGGACTAGGTAGGACGTCTTAGTTTATAACCATCTCTCAAAACATTAGACTCAGTGTAGCATAAACATTGAGTAATAACACACTGATGTATGAACTTCATCATTAGCTAAGAAAAATTAGGGTTACAAACATTGTTGCATGCTGACCTCCTAATCACCTCTGCAGCTTTGCAGAAATACGACAGGTTCAATAGTCATGAAACTCAGTGGACAGGTGTAGTTTGGGCCAGAGTGGAATCCATTACATTTTGGAGCGTATCTGAATCAGATGAAGAAATTGTTTGTCACATTCAATGAGTCCGGTTCGGTTGCTGGTCCGCCTCCTCTCCCAGGCTGGAGAGAAATTATGATCAAATGAACTTGGAGCTGCATGAGGAGAGGGAGCTGAAAGAGCCACAACAGAGCAGAGAATCAAGTAAGAAAGATGGACTCACATGTGTGCACACATGCAGCGTTCACGTCCATGAGCAGAACAGAAAGACAGAGACAGTGATGTAATCTGGTAGCGAGGATTTCAGTCTGCGTCCTGATCTCTCCCTGTGCGCCGCTAACGACCGAGGGTCAAATCGGGTTTTTGAAACTGAAAAGTCAACTGAGAGAGAGAAGGGAAGCCAGTAGATCCTAGCAATGCTATTTCAAAGGCAGTCTCAACAATTAAATGGTAAAAAAAAAATGTTTTATCTCACCCCCTCATAATTATTATATAATTATCATTGCATCGTTTCAGCTCATATGCTGATGTCATTCAAAAATTAATTACAAACCCAGATTTGTACTTTTCTGTTCTAAAGTTTTAGACTTGACACACATTGATATATTTGCATTTTTGCATTTGCTGGTCACCAGGATGGTGAAAAATGTTCATTTCTCAGGTCAGTCAGGAGAGGATTGCAATAGTACAGATATGGCTGCAGCAATTTAAAATATATTAAAGCAATTGCATGAATAGAGATGCACTTCTTTATGCTGCACATCACACATCCTTTATAATATCAATTCTATGAAGTACTTTTCCACTCATTAATAATGCCATTACCCTTCTTGTACAATATTCTCAGGTAATTTTTAATAAAGTCAGCTTTGGATGCATTTTATAGATCTACCTCCTACCACCTCCAGACATACCAAATAATAATAATAATAATAATAATAATAATAATAAATGACAATACATATTATTCATAGAGAGCTTTTCAGAATACTTGATTAACAGGGACAGTAATAAAAGTAAAACGTATTAAAAAAGGAATCGATACCATACAATAAATTGGAAACACAAATAGCTCAAACCATAGAAAAAAAGTTATTAAAAGCAGAGATCCTTTGTTTTCTTTAGGGGGGGGGGGGGCTTCTGTGCCCCGTGCCGCTGCGCTGGCCTTTGTGCGTCGGCTGTGTTGGCGGGTGCCTCTCCGAGGCCCTGGGTTGGTTCTCCTGAGGGTGGCTCCTGTGGGGCCCCGGGGATCATTCTCTGGGTGATGTTGCAGCTTGGGGTGTTCTGGGGGGGGGGGGGGGGGGGGCTGTGCTACCCTTGTTGGGCCCGGGGTGACAGCTCTCTCCTTTGGTGGAGGTTTCATGCATGTGAGACACACCACACCAGCTCCTATCGAAGCTCAATACAAGAGTTAACCCCTCCCCGCCGGTCACTGAGTCAGTGGAGGTTGCTGGGTTAGTGTCTGTGGCCTTCACCCTGCTCTGACTCCTCTTCCTCAGATCTCCTGAGGCCTTGTTGATCCAGACTTTCTTCTTGAGACTGAAATCTGGTGATTAGGAATGACTCTCGGAATTGTGGTTGGATGAAAGGGGGTGAAACAAGGAGTACAAATAATTCCACTGCACTTTCTCCTCAGAACACTGTCCATTTTTCTTTTCTTTTTTCTGTCTTGTTGGTCCCATGTTTCACCGTGGTGTGGCACAGCCCTCGATGGAACAACGTAAGATTTAGCACTTAATAGTCTGCCAGCGGACGGTCTGTGGCGGCCACGGTCACATCATAAAAAATATGTGAAGTGCATGAATCTCAAACAATGACTCACACCATGTATGATGTCATTTTTGAGTACAAATGCAGACAAGTAGAAAAAAAGAACAAAGAAATATGCATTTGCGATCTCCACTTGAAGGCAAATGGATCAAATGTCACCCTGCAGTCGAGGCTCAGCTTTACAGCTGCTCTTTGTGTTCATTCATGAAACACTTCTGTCATAGAGCTTCTCCTATTTTGTGTAATTTCTTCAGACAAAGAAACTGTATATCTCCCTGACCTTTCCATGTTTTTAAACCCAGCAGTATTTCACTGAGAGAATGAGTGAATATAACGTACTGATTTGAGATTAACTGTGTCTCAGCCTGGAATGGGGAGCATGGACAAAAGGCTGTGGTCAACAGTTTCAAACCCTTCATCTGTACAGGAAGTCAAACTTAATGGGGAAGCCTATTAAAATGTTCGATGTGGGATCTGTGATTTCTATTCATCGTGTAAATCAGCATTGTATCAGTTTGCCGCAGGATATGAATCAGCCAAGCAAGCCTGTCCTTTCAGACAACATGAATAAAATGAAAATAGAGTCAAAGAGGGGAGAAATATGGCAATAGCTTTCATTATTTATTTGTCAGATGTTGACTGCCAGGCATTCATATCTGTGCAGATGGTATTTCAATAATTAAACCAGTCCTGTATTGATAAAAAATAGACTACGGTTGTAATATATTGTATGCAATTTACCCATATTATGAATGTATTTGCTCTTTTTGATTGCTTGTCTCTATCAGAGAGAAGGAATGGGAGAAGAACAGCAGTAATTCTTTTCACCATATAAAGTGCAGCCGCTTTGGTTTTTTACCAGATTACTGTTGCCATGCAAGCGTTAGAATAAAGTTAACTGCTGCTGCAATCACCAATGACAGATTATGCAGGACTGGGTCATCTTTAGTATATAGTATAAAGTATATACACTGTATGTATATATAAAGTTTAAGGGTGACTTAAACTTGACTTGACTTCAGAAGAGAAAAAGCATCTTGGATGGCAGGTGAAAAATCTTCACTCAATCCTAAGCCAGTCCAGTTGATTCTTTTTTGCTAATTTTTTTTATTGAACTCTCTAGGAATGATCAATTGAAAATCAATCGATGCTCAGTTTTACTATGTGCTTGAAACTGAGACGCTTATAATCAATCAATATATACTGCATCCTTCCTACTAAATGAAGGATTAATGATGTCATTACGAGCAGACTGCTCAATACCATACTGTAGTCATAGGCGTTCTCTGCATCATATTTCATATCAATCGCATTACTAATCTATTCAATACTTCCATGTACCATAAAGAAGAGAAGATTTATTTCTGGCGATATGTGCTGTGTGCTGCAAGGAGTCAGCTAACCAGTTAACCGGCAGGATAACTAGCTGCCACAGGTATCAACTCCAGTTGATTCTATTCTTCATTTCTGTTTTGGTTTTTTTGCTCTTTGTGATTAAAACAGGTACAACATAGAGAGCAGAACAGAGAATAGGCAAAAAAAAAAAGTCAGTTATCTTTGCTGGTGTGGTGACAACATTTTTGACATGTCATTTTTTTGCGGCCCACGAGAGCTGTGTGCCGACATTTGTTTTTGTAAAATGCTGCATCTGTCACACATGTTCTTAACAGCCCACATTTGTTGGTTGTACTGCAGTTCTGCCCCTCTCAACTGTGACAAAAGAGTTTTGAACGAAGTTAATGCCATAACTTGTGTTAGATGATATTTTTCTTTATTATTTAATATTATTTACTTGAATAAGTTTGATTATTGATCAATGGCGTAGTGTGGTTTTCTTAACCTGATCAATTGAATGGATTTATGTTATAATAGCAGCAATAATCTATCCATATATTTTTAAAACTATACAATTGAATATGTTTGTAACTTAAGTAGTGAACTGATCAACCGGAAAAAATCAGCAACATGGCAATAACAATAGCAACACGCTGCAGTCAGGAAAGTAATAATCTGCTGGCGGTGACTATTGAAAGTTATTTGAACTTTTTTGTTTTTCCCAGCATGTGCTGAAATGTTGATCCCAGCCACGTATGGCGCTCAGGATCAGCACTGGACAGCTCCATAGGTAGCCGGCTATATGGAGCTGTCCAGTGCTGATTCTGAAAGTGACGTCTTTTCCGCGGCATTGACTCGGGGAATGTTCTTTATCTTGCCCACTTCGGTTGGTTTTTAGGTTTGCGCATGTCCATGACAAGACAAGGTGGTGGCTTTTTGGTTTTGCTTTGATTTTGTATTGATTATCTTTGTTCCTGCATCATGATTACATTTGAGTAGTAGTTACATTTATTTTACATTAAATTACATTACATTTAGTTAAATTTTTTACTGTGTTACATTTACATTTGGCCTTTGGAGGGCAAACATAATGTTAATGTCGCCCTTGGAGAAAATGAGTTTGACACCCCTGCTCTACAACAAAAGGCAAAAATTGGAAATTAAATGATACATTTAAGCAGTGTGCCATTTTAATTTAATTGACACGGCTGCAACCTGCTTCATGTCAAACTCGTAGTTTTATTTTATCCGGTGTACATGAGTGATAGTCGTTATTATTGATCTTGTGTTGTTGTTCTTTATGCAGATTTTATTCTGACAATAAGTATGTAACATCAATAGGTTCACACATTCTGCAATGTTCTGAAAACATGCTGGAATACTCACCGTAACTACGTGAGGAAGTGTAATTTAAACCCCATTTTCTCTATATTTGCTAATATTCCCATTTATTGGGGATGATTATTAGAGTGCCTGTTAAAAAAAATAATATCCATAATGTGTTCGTTTTAATGGGACACTTCCATGTTTTCATTTTGCCCAAGGTCAATCCAAAAGCCTTTTGTTTCTTGCCACGTATTCCTCGGGATAGCTCAGGTGCACTGTTTATATTTCTGGTTAGCCTTATTGATGCTGTCAAATAACCTTCGGGCAAAAATAAATGAGCCCTAAACCTATCCGTATGTTGGGCAACGTCCCTCAGAGCATCCGCGCAGACCTCTGTTCCCATCAGATCAAATTAAATCAGGTCAGTCTGGCTCCTCAATGATGCCGGCATGTAAACAGCTGATCACTGCAAATGGACATCTAGACTATTGAACAACCAAACCCTTCCCAGCCAAGTGCGCTTCTGTCTGGAGTTGTGTCTCATTACTGCATAATAGCAAAGGCAGACGCCAGGAGACAGGAAATGTCCACTCGCTGTGGAAACGTTAGCCAGCATAAATTTAGCTGGAAAGGCACATATCTCAATGTGCATTTTGAAATCCATTTCTAAATTAGGGTTATTACAATCGAGCTAATGTTAAGAAGTGGTGCAGCAAGCCTTACTTTATCGCTCCACTTTATGGTCTTTAATGATACGTGATTAGAAATACTGCTGACTACAGGTATGGCTGTAAAAGGAACGCCCATTGTGTCTGACTCCACAGCAGATGGTCTCATAGTTGAAAATTAGTTTTTGAAAGCTGCTTGACTCATTGCTGTCATTTTATGTGTTTTAAAGAACAGATTTTAGGTGTCAAGTGTTAAGTGTCAAGCTTTCTTAAGAACTGTAGCCTTCATGGACGACGTGCCATAAGCTGTGGTATTGGATGAAGTATGACGGTTGCTCTTCCTATTCAGTTGCCCTCAAAACAAATTAGGAAAACACTAATATAGAGAATGCAGTGCTCTGCCCAGACTGTATGCAGTAAATGTGAAGCACCTAATTAGAATATGAAGCTTTCTCCTCGAAGAAGGAATGGAAATGCAGGCATGCGGGATGCTGCTTGTCTTTTAAACACAGCGGCGATTTGGCATGTGGACCGAATTGAAAGCCAATCAGGCAAGATATGGATAATTACAACGGAGACCAGGGCGGACCATCCATCATTGAAGCAACAACTGTCATCTTCATTTAGAGGGAAAGCAAAAGTCTCAGAATGTTCAAGAAAATAAACGACAGATTTCATGGGATGACAAAATTATACTGATATCCTAAAAGATTCATTGTCGCTTTGTTAAAAAAAAAGACGATCAGTTGTTGTAACTGCATCTTATAGGCAAGTGATTTGATCAAAACACTGGCTGTAAAAAATTAAAGGCTATGGATTGTAGCTGCAGCTGTTTATATCGATTACGAAACTGAACACTGTGTGTGTGTGAATTATTTTTAGAAAGACTTTGAAACCAGTGCTTATGAGTCCCTGCAGCATGATATGGAAATTTTAGATTCAAATGTTATGAGGCTGAAATGTTTACCCTCATTATTTGCTTTTCGAACAGTGCATGACTTCACTCAAATACCGCCCTCACACATGCCTGCCAGAATGTCATTAGCGTTTTTGCAAAACATTTGCCAAATTCTCTTCACAGAGGATAATTGATGCAAAATTTGAGCAGCAGTCATACAGAGAACTTAAAAACAATTTAACGTGCAACAACGTGCAACAACTGCGGTGCCGGAGATGGTTTGCTGTAACTTGTACTATACTTGTGGAAAACGTTTCAGAGGGTATTAAATGAGCGATAAATGCATAAATGTTTTTCAGCTTTGGCAGTCTTGGGTTTTTTGCCTAATGGAAGGTTCTTAAAGAAATGGTAGAGAGGATGTAATGATTCCAAAGGATGTTATCTGCCAGCCCATGAACCGCCTGCAGGAGACTGCTGCCAAGGAGTTGAGTTGGCTGTAGCATTATTATTATTATTCTTTTCTGGATTATATCTATGAGGTGAATTAATCAAAAAACCTGTTCACTTTAAACGGGATGGCAAGACTTGGTTTAGCGTCTTCTATCGGCTTTTTAAGATCATTTTGCCGCCGTTTCATTAAATAAAATGTCTGTTTTTCTGCTATTAGTCCACAATGAAGGAGACACAGGATCCAAAGCTAAGAGAGGCAAGATGTTACTGACCGGTAGAGTACTTCCCCATGAGGCTTTTCAAAATATTTATCTTCACACAAGACAGTTAAGGGCTTTTTAATGATGGCTTTGATGAGTGTTAAGCTCCTTTGGTCTACCTATAATTATACATATGATTAACAATATCAGACCAGTTTTATGGCATACACCATTAAAACAAGTGTGTATTCCAGTTTCCATGATGTGTCCAGATAGTGTACACTGTTAAATAAATAAAAAAATATATACCGGTACTACACTATAGTATTGTTGATAAATGTTCACTAAAATAACAGAGATATACTGTAATTTAACAGAAACATTGAGCAGAAAAACAAACAACCATTCATGCACTGCTCCCTACATCCAAAGCGGGATTCAAACCAATGACAAGCTAACCATTACTCTACTGGTTCCACACTGCATCTGAGGAGCCTTTTACCACTTTACAGTGTTTTTCCATTGTGGATTGTATTTCAAAAAGACTGAAAAGAATGTGCTTTATGTTTGATGCAGTGAAATAACAGCTAAATATGCATTACATATAAGAGATTAAATGTTGTGAAAAGAAATATTATTATTATTGGCATTACACTTAATAAAACAGTTGTCTTGTTAATTTACAGACGATATCCACAGTTTTACAGAATTTTGCATGAAATAAAACAATTAGAAAGTTACTGCAGAGAATATATACTATTTTCTAGATATTATTTTGTTCTCTATAAAAAAATTATTTCTGGTACAGTATATCTAATAAAAGAAAATCTTTTTTCGGCACAGCCTGGCGTGTGATCAAGCGTAAACAGCATTGTCTGAAACAATGCATGATGACCTACAGAGTCATAAATGTGGACAGAACAAATCAGCATTCCCATGTCTGGAGAAGGTGGAGTCAGTGTTTAGAATTCTTGGCTCTTTAACTTAATTTCAACTGCGTGGCTCCTTAACTTGCCTTTTCTGGTTTTCCACCTGGGAAAAAGTGCTTGTTACCTGGTGTTACCTTTTTAGCACCACCTCCACTGCGATCCCAAGTGAGCTGAACAGGTACTAAAAGGTCACAAGAAACATTGCAGTCCGCTGATTGGTCAACGCTCTTCATGCATGGAATATCATACACAGCACAACGCAGTAGCCACCAGAGTGAAACAACCAAGATGCTTTAGTGCTCATGCCGGTTTCTTTGTTGCAGTCGCCATACTGAGGAGGTGCTTCAAACAGAGGATCATGAGATGTGTGTTACATTGAAGACGACGTCACTGCAGTTTCACACAGCGTCCTCCCTTCCCTATCCCGTAAAGAAGAACAATCTGCAAAAAAACAGTGTAATGGAAATAGAGGGTTTTGCTCTGGGAACAACAAGAGAGGTTTCAAGAGATGAATGGAGGAAATGATCCTGTTGTCGTTTGGAAGAAACTAACGGAATGCTGTCATACTGGAGTTACAATCTCAACCCAGTGGACGTGATCAGTGGGAAGAACATCAGCAATGCCTCCAATTCTTCTCCTTGGTCAAGATGAAGAGAACATTTCTGGCACTGTAACAAGAGGCCCCAGCAGGCATGGAGCCATACAGCTCAGTGGACTAGCCAACGGTTGAGCTGACTCAGTCTATTTGACTTTCTCTGTGGCGCACACGGAGCCCTGGGCAGTCCAAAGGTCCTTTGGCTTGGCCCACATTGATCCGAAAATTCAGTGTCCGACTGCTGGCCAACTCTTAAATATTTGGTTTTAATTACTGCCACAACCTTTACTCTGGCAGGTTACTGTTGAAACATAATCCCCAAGGGGCAGCACAGCAAGGGCATCACACCATTATTCAGCCATAAAGGGGGTGGCAGCTATTCCCTTACCCAGACATTTTTTTTTTTTTTTTATCTAGGAAATGGGACACAGCATCAGCAGAGGATGTAAGCTGCAAAGAGCAAAAGAAAATAGTGAGATGAGAGACACTCCATAATCCTTAATTATGTAGTCACTAGGTCTGAGTGAGGAGCACAACTTATCTCTCTGGTGGGGTTATGGAATTTTTGAACTTTTATATGATTACTTGCCCTGTTCACCTGTCTGCCTCAACGGCCCATGGCTGCACTAATGACTGTGCACACTTTTCTACTTACAGATCTGGAGCGTATTTTATAATTCTGCCTCCTATTGTCCACGTTAAGTTGGGGGAGGAGAGAGAATTTCCATTGTAGATCAGTCGCCTGAGGGTAACATCTGCCTGTGCAGTAGTCTTTCTCAGCAAGGTCCTGACTATGACTATAGGATATTTCTTCAGTATATTTTTTCATTTATTATCTATTACCATCACTGTGAGTTAAATAACATATATATATATTATGGCATGCCGTTCAGGAACTTATTATATATATATATCAAAAGTGCTGGAATATATGGACCGAACAATGAAAAGTCTGAGAATATGGACCGAACTCTGGAATATATATATGAAAAGTCTGAGAATATGGACCGAAGTCTGAGAATATGGACCGAAGTCTGAGAATATGGACCGAACTATGAAAAGTCTGAGAATATGGACCGAACTCTGGAATATATAGTCTGAGAATATGGACCGAACTCTGGAATATATATTTTGATATATATATTCAGACATTTTCATAAATATATTCAGACATTTTCATATATATATTCAGACATTTTCATAAATATATTCAGACATTTTCATATATATATTCAGACATTTTCATAAATATATTCAGACATTTTCATATATATATTCAGACATTTTCATAAATATATTCAGACTTTTTTCGGTGCACGGGAATATATATTTGAAAGCCGCGGTGTAGCGGTTAGGGCTCCGCACTCACGCCCCTGTTGCCCCTGTTCGATTCCCGGTCGGGCAAACTAGTTTATGACTTTCAACGGAAACAAATCCACGGGCGCTTTTTTAAAATCCTCCACTTCGACAGGATATTTGTACTGTAAGACATGCTGCTGTCTGACTGTACGTGTACTCTAACATTCTATCTAATAAATACATTCTATCTAATAAATATATTCATCATCATCACGGCGCAGCTGCGATCTTGCGTCATCACTGAGCGAGTCAGCTCGAAATCTAGTGCCGGCAATTCTCAATGAGGAGATAATGAACGCCCTGAAACAGATCTGCGAGGGCTTTTTTGAAATGCTCCTCTTAGATATGATGTTTGATTGTACTTGTACTGTAATACATGCTATAAGTGTCCGTGATGGGGTCGAGGCTGCCTGCCCCGGAACATGCATAGCGCCGTTCTGGCTTTATACGGCACTTGACGGGTCGCGTGATGGGGTCGAGGCTGCCTGCCCCGGAACATGCATATCGCCGTGCATAAAGCCGTTCTGGCTTTATACGGCGGAACATGCATAGCGCCGTATAAAGCCAGAACGGCGCTATGCATGTTCCGGGGCAGGCAGCCTCGACCCCGTCACGTGACCTGTCAAGTGCCGTATCAGGTCAGAACAGTTTGACCAGCGAGGGGGCGTGACGATCAGCTGTCGGCACGCCAGCCATCACGTGACTTGTCGCGCGTCAGACGGACACCCACAGCATGCATCACACTACAAATACAGTCAAACATCCTGTCTAAGAGGAGCGTTTCAAAAAAGCCCTTGCGGATTCGTTTCAGGGCGTTCATTATCTCCGCATTGAGGATTGCCGGCACTAGATTTCGAGCTGACTACATTTATGACACAAGATCGATCTGGCTGCCCGACCGGGAACCGAACTGGCGCGACTGGGGTGTGAGCGCGGAACCCCAACCACTACACCGCGGCTTTCAAATATATATTCCCGTGCACCGAAAAAAGTC